>NW_026111641.1:0-2500 GCF_024679095.1 Eriocheir sinensis
ATTGTGCCAGACCCTATCAAAAGCTTTTGATATGTCCAGCGCAATAGCAAAGGTTTCACCGAAACGGCTAAGAGAGGATGACCAAGAATCAGTTAGGAAGGCAAGGAGATCACCAGTTGAACGCCCCTTGCGGAACCCATACTTGCGATCAGATAGAAGGTCAGAAGTGGAGAGGTGCTTTTGAATCTTCCGGTTAAGGATTGATTCAAAAGCTTTAGATAGACAAGAAAGTAAAGCAATAAGACGGTAGTTTGAAGGATTGGAGCGGTCACCCTTCTTAGGTACAGGCTGTATGAAGGCATACTTCCAGCAAGAAGGAAAGGTAGATGTTGACAGGCAGAGGCGAAAGAGTTTGACCAGGCAGGGTGACAGCACGGAGGCACAGTTTTTAAGGACAATAGGAGGCACTCCATCGGGTCCATAAACCTTCTGAGGATTGAGGCCAGAGAGGGCATAGAAAACATCATTTTGAAGAATCTTTATAACAGGCATAAAAGAGTCAGAGGGGGGATGAGTAGGAGGAATATGCCCAGAATCGTCCAGAGTGGAGTTTTTAGAAAAAGTTTGAGAGAAGAGTTCAGCCTTAGAGATAGATGAGACGGCAATGTTGCCGTCAGGACTGAGGAGTGGAGGGAAAGATGAAGAAGTGAAGTTGGAGGAGATGTTTTTGGCTAGATGTCAGAAGTCACAGGAAGAGTTAGAGAAAGCAAGGTTTGGCATTTTCTATTAATGAAAGAGTTTTGGTTAGTCGGAGAATAGATTTGGCACGTTTCAGGGCATTAATGTAAAGTTCTTAATAAGCATTAGTTTGAAGGCTCTGGTACCTTTTGTGAGCTGTCCCTCTATCACTGACAGCGCGAGAACAAGCGTGATTAAACCAAGGCTTTTTAGCGTGAGGAGTAGGGAAAGAACGTGGAATGTATGCCTCCATTCCAGAGACAATCACCTCTGTGATGCGCTGAGCACACACAGACGGGTCTCTATCCTGGAAGCAATAATCATTCCACAGGAAATCGGAAAAGTACATCCTCAGATCGTCCCACCGAGCTGAAGCAAAATGCCAGAAGCATCGCCTCTTCGGTGGGTCCAGAGAGTGTACAGGAGTGATAGGACAGGATGCAGAAATAAGATTGTGATCGGAGGAGCCCAACGGAGAGAACAGTTTGACAGAGTAAGCAGAAGGGTTTGAAGTAAGGAAGAGGTCTAGAATGTTGGGCCGGTCTCCAAGACGGTCGGGAATACGTGTAGGGTGCTGGACCAACTGCTCTAGATCGTTGAGGATAGCAAAGTTGTAGGCTTGTTCACCAGGCTGGTCAGTGAAAGAGGATGAAAGCCAAAGCTGGTGGTGAACATTGAAATCTCCCAAGATGGATATTTCAGCGAAGGGAGAGTGGGTCCAGATGTGTTCCACTTTAAAGTTCAAATAGTCAAAGAATTTTACATAGTTAGTAGAGTTAGGTGAGAGATAAACATCACAGATGTATTTAGTAATAGAATGACAATGAATTCTTAGCCAGATGGTGGAAAATTCTGAAGAATCAAGGTTGCGGGCACGAGAGCAAGTGATGTCGTTGCGCACGTAGGCGCAACATCTAGCTTTGGATTGAAATTTAGGATAGAGATAGTAGGAGGGAACAGAGTAGAGATTGCTGTCAGTAAGCTCAGAAACCTGTGTTTCGGTGAGGAAGAGAAGGTGAGGTTTAGAGGAAGAGAGATGGTGTTCCACAGAATGAAAATTAAAACGAAGACCGCGAATGTTGCAGAAATTGAGAAGAAAGAGGTTCGAGGAGTTATCAAGACACCTCTCGGGTCGGCAGCCAGAAGGGAAGTCCTCCCTGGGGGAATTTGTGGTCCCCCCCCCCCAGGCGGGGACTCCGAGGCATGATGTAGTTGTGCCATTTAGAAATTTGAATTTTGGGAAAAGGTGTATATGTTGTGTGAATGTAGTGTGGTGTGGATAGAGAGAGGATCTGTCTTTAGAGAGCATGCTGAACTACTCCCCGGTGTTGGTGAGACAACAGGAAACGGTTAGTGAGGACATGGGAAGGGTCTTTGGAGGGCTTCAGCTCCCTTCTCACCTCCCATATATACCTCACCGGGAGTGGCTTGCGCCCGTTCGGTAGGTGTCTTCCTACCTACTCCAGACAAGGCGAAATCAAATAATGTTCTCATTTCAGGTGTTCTCCCCAGAATGTCGGCTGCTTCGGTCTTTTACAGTAAGGCCTTTAGCCTAAATAACAGACTTCAAACTCTTTGCAGGGAAATGGACGCCGGCTACGTAAACTTTTGGGATCAATTTTATGGCATGAGGAGTCTATTTCAGAAAGATGGACTCCATTTGTCTGCAGTCGGAGCGGCAAGATTTGGGAGGCTGCTTCACGGCGCTGTTCGAGACTTTAGAGCAGAAAACGAGTCGCGCGTTCACACCCCGTCCACTTAAATATAAATAGTTGTCATGCGGCCAGCACTTCACTAAATCGTAAAACAACTAACAACTCCG
>NW_026111641.1:10000-173348 GCF_024679095.1 Eriocheir sinensis
AACTTTAGCAGCTACACCAATGCCCGTTTTCTTGATTTCTCTTGTGAAAACCGTTCAGTTATGGTTTCAAATGTCATTGAGGAGGTGACATCATTTTCAATTGACATAACAGAAAAAGCATTCAGTCGTTTTTGAGTCATTGTTGAACGAAATATGTTTTTGATCAAAGACAGTTTGGAAAATGAACTTTCACCCTCGCAGACCGTGACTGGTAATATTAAGAACAGTCGCAGAGCAGCTGAAACATTGGCAAATGTTGACTCTACAACTGGATTCTTCCTTAAGTATTTTAACAGGACATGAGGATTACAATCCCAAGGCAAGTATAGAGAGGTAGCTTTACTCTCATAGAACGTGAAGAACCAAATTTTGAAATGAGCTTTTTTATTAGGACCTCTCGGATGTTTTTTATGTTATAAACTACTTCAATAAAATAAAATGAGGTGTGGATTTTTTGTTATATACCCTATGAAGCAATTGTCGATGAATAAAAAATATAAATAGAAATGTTCACGGCATCTCATCCTGGACGATGATTGGCTGGCGTCCCGATAAGCTCCGCCCCTTCCTCGAGTTTGTTAAGCGTTTTCATCCTCGTTGTCTGCGTTTCATTCATCACTTCCACCTGTTTTCCTGACATTCATTTTACGAAAATTCAGACCACCATTCATCTTCCTGAGAAATTCTGCATCATTAGATAATTTGTAATAATAATGTAATTACATTGTATCAGAGTTAAGGACTGAGGAGTAAACATTTTCAGCTATTTCCCATTTATTGAATTAGACTCGCCTCACACACAGATGGGGCGTGAGGTGAGCGGCGAGTCTGACTTGAGTAAATAAATGCCGAAGCTAATGAACACCGTCACGGCGCGGCTTATGTTTGGAGGCGTTTTTGACCCTATGTATATTTTTACCTCGGGACGTACCACACACCATCAGAAGCAGAAAAGCATGCAGATTTAGGATCTGGGCTTATAAAAGTGATGCGACGAAAACCAGCTGAGTACTAAGGAGTTGAAGGGAAATAAGTGCAAGAACATGTTTACTCCATCCTTCACTTAACTCTGATTTTCGTATGTGTACTTTTACATTATTGTTACAAATTTATGCTTGTGTGATGCATAATTTTCTCAAGAAGACGATGGTGGTCTTAGTTTTTCGTAAAAATGAATGTTGGGGTCAGGAAACAGGGTGGGAGTGAGGTGTGTGAAGTCGTGGGTTTGGGCAGACAACGAGGATGGGGCGGGGCCAAGGGTGAAGGCTATAGGAGTTGCCAACGAGTGATTTCCTCCCGCCTGTATGACGATACCTTCTCTATACTTGCCTTGTACAATCCAGCTTCAAATGGGTTACAAATTCTGAGAATGATACAAATTCATCCTCGCAGTGGGGTTCCAAGTCATTGATGTATTTTTTCACCAAGCTGGATACATCAACTCTCAGCTGTGCAGTATCATTCTCCCTCAATGACATGATAAAGGCAAAGTCGTCAGATATCTTGTGATAAGCCTGGCGACGTTGAGCTAAACTTGCTAGTAACTTGTCAATGACGACAACAAAACTCTGTACATGGAATTTTTGTGCATCTTGAAGATCTGCATCAGGTTCAGCAGAATCATCAGCTTGACGCCGCCGTTTTCTCTTCCGTACCTTTTCTGATACATATACTTGCTGAACATTTTCCATGAGATTTTTTGCATCATTCTCCAGTTCATCAAATTGTTCACGAAGCTCAGCAACAAAACTTTCAAGTGATAGAAACAACGATACAGCCATGTTGATATAAATATTTGTGCTTTGGAGAAGAGTACTAGCTTTCTGAAAGCGCTGGAGGATCTTGTTCCAAAGAACACACATAAATGCATTTTCAAGAAGGCACATTTTCTCTGCAAAAACTGATGCAGCAAGTCGAGCATCTCCTTTTACTTCCTCATTGTCTGCAATTTCATTTAATTAACATAACATAGATGCTAGTTAAGTGCAGTGCTTTCACTGAATCAGAATGGAAATGCCAACGTGCGGAAGATAATGTTTTTAGGGTTAGAATTCTACCATTTTCATTAGGTGACAATCCCTTTGTTAGTGAATTCCAGCGCTTTGTTGATCCGACTGAATATGCATATAATTCCTCCACAAGTTCAAAGAAATTGCAAGCACTGTTGACTTGTGTTGCCAACACAAACAAGTTTTCGCTATTTTATTTTATCTTTATTTTTTTGTTTGATCAACAGTCCAACGAAGCATACTCATCTCCCTGAGGCTACAGGCATTTTCGGTATTTCCATTATTTGGGGGCCTAATTATGGGTCGGGTCTATCAGGTTTTGTGGGCCCCTCAGTACTGGGGGCCTACGCCATGGCGTACTTGGCGTATAGGATAATCCGGCCCTGGACATAGGCAAAAATTGGTTTACTAACAGAGTGGTGGATTTGTGGAATAAGCTTAGCAGTCACGTGGTGAGTGCCAATACAATTGTCACATTCAAAAATAGATTAGATAAATTAATGGACAGCGATACTAGGTGGGGTTAGATACACGGGAGCGTAGGTTCAAAGAAGCTGCCTTGTACAGGCCTACCGGCCTCTTGCAGACTCTTACGTTCTTATGGTCTTATCATCATCATCATCATCATCATCGTACCTGTTGCATCACACGGTACAGCGCAGTGATTAGGGAGAGGAGAGTCAGTCACCTGGGTAGAGTATAGGTGGGGAGGAAGATGATGGGGAGGGAGAGGAGGAGGAGGGGAGGTGTTAGAGAGAAGGATAAGAGGGGAAGGTGAGGGTTGTGTTGGGGAGAGGATGGGAGGGGGAAGAGGTGCTGGGGAAGTGGAGGACAAGGGGAGGTGGTAGGGAAGGGACTGGGGAGGGGAGGAAGGAGGTGGTTGGTAAGCTGCTTGGTAGGGGAAAGGAAAAAGGAGGTATGAAGCGTGGTACTGGGGAGAGGGAAAGGTAGGGGAGATAGTAGGCGAGGAGCTGGGAAGGGGGAGAGAAGATGGGAAGGGAAGGGGAGAAAAAGATGAAGGTGGTGGATAAGATGCTGGGGAGGGGAGAGGAAAATAAAGGAAGTAGCAGGCGTGGAACTGGGGAAAGAGGGGAGAAGGGGAAAAGTAAGGACCGTAGTTGGGAGGGGAAGAGGAGGAGAAGGAGGTGATGGATGGACTCTCTCTCTCTCTCTCTCTCTCTTGCAGACGACACAAAGATTGGTAACTC
Source organism: Eriocheir sinensis (assembly GCF_024679095.1). Taxonomy (NCBI): domain Eukaryota; kingdom Metazoa; phylum Arthropoda; class Malacostraca; order Decapoda; family Varunidae; genus Eriocheir; species Eriocheir sinensis. The sequence continues at coordinate 13,218 of NW_026111641.1, forward strand.
GGTTCTCACTGACGAAGACAGGCAAAGCCTCCAAGAGGATTTGCACAAAATTTCAGCTTGGTCGGATAGATGGGAGATGCCCTTTAACGTAGACAAGTGCCAGGTCCTTCAAGTTGGAACGAGGAATAAGAAGTTCGAATACGAAATGCGCGGCGTTAAACTCAAAAGCGTTCAATGCGTCAAAGACTTGGGGGTCAAAATCGCGTCAAACCTCAAATTCTCACAGCAATGCATCGATGCAGCAAATAAAGCGAACAGAATGTTGGGCTTCATTAAAAGAAACTTTGTATTCAAGAATAAAGATGTAATACTCCCGCTCTACAACAGTTTAGTCAGACCCCACTTGGAATATGCGGTACAGTTTTGGTCCCCCCACCATGCAAAGGATATTGCTAAATTAGAAGGTGTTCAGCGTCGGGCAACGAAAATGATCCCTTCCTTGCGCAACAAATCCTACGAAGAAAGGCTTTCTACCCTTAACATGTTCTCTCTTGAGAAACGTCGCCTCCGAGGAAAACCGATCGAATGTTTTAAAATATTTAATGGTTTCACGAATGTAGACAGATCAACATTGTTTATGATCGATGACACTTTGCGCACGAGGAACAAGGGCGTAAAACTCAGATGTAGACAAGTAAATTCAGACTGCACCAAATTTTTCTTCACCAACGTTGTAGTGCGAGAATGGAATAAGCTTCCACCATCAGTGGTCCAGTGTAACACGATTGACTCCTTCAAAAATAAGCTCGACCGTCACTTCCTTCAACTTAATATCAACTAGAGTAGAAATGCAACGTTTTGGAGTCTTCTGATTAATGTAAAATCACTTAGGTTTAAGGACAGACTACCAAGTCTGGACCATGGGGTCTGTGTGGTCTGATTTTCTATGTAAATATATGTAAATCTCTCTCTCTCTCTCTCTGTGTGTGTGTGTGTTGGTGGGTGGGTGAGGGGGGGGGGGGGGAGGAGGTACCTCGTGCACTCTGCTTGAGTCCGTCGGAACGAGCGCGTCACTCAATTGCTCTCCTGCCGTCACCCAGGTAGGTAAGAACCCCAAATTCCCCTTTTCAAGTGTTATATATATGATTCCCTTTCCTGTAATTATCTATGGATACATACATACAATCTTAAGTGTGTCATTAACAACTCAATCAAGGAAGATAGCAATACAAAATCCCTCTGGGAAGAAACAATAGGTAGGAAGGAGAAGCTTGTCATCGGAGTACTTTACAGACCGCCCAACCTTGCCAGGGACAGTAGCCAACCCCTTTTACAAGAAATTAGTAGGGCGACCAGATATATAAATGTGTGTGTAATTGGGGATTTCAAATATAGGAACATAGAGTGGGATACTTTATCCGGAGACCAAGAGGCGCAGGATTTGTTAGATGTGATACAGGATAGTTTCCTTAAGCAGTTATTTAAAGCACTGTAGCGGCAGCCTAGGCCGCTACAGCGAAAACCAAACATTTCTGTTTGTGTGTTTTCGAGGCAGCATACGTTGTAGCTGGTACAACGCCGTTTGGGTCCGCTAAGGCCGCCTTGTAGGTTAAAAGACACTACTAATAACCAGTGATGACTCCATTGAGGAAGCAGTTTATTTTCGAGTATATAAAGGACTTTAATATCCTGGATGGATATTTACAATGGTTGATATGCAGAAATATATACAATGTTAATGATATGATGTTAATATGTACGTTAGTGAGTTTGTTATAATGTTAGCTATGATATATGTGTATGTGTTTGGATGTAGTGACTTGGGTAAGATGAAATACAGAAAGTGAGGAATGGTATGTGTGGATATGAAGGCAGACTGAAGAAAAGGTTCAGGAAGAGGAGAGGCTTAAGAGAAAACGGAGAGATTTAGAGGGTCACTACATAACTCCCCCCCTAGTGACGAGGTAGGAGGAACGTTATATGTTTCGTGTGACACTGGACATTGTATTGGGGCACTGGAGTAAGAGACACTGACACAGTGTTGGTTGGTGGAGGATCTGGACGCAGAAGGTACGCTGGCTTGACCCGGTCGATGGCGATGACGTCGGACTTGCCGTGGCGGTCAATTGTTATGTTCTTGCGCGTCCTCTTGATGACGGTGAAGGGGCCATCGTATGGTTGCTGCAGAGGCTTCTTTGTGGCGTCCACTGCACGAACACGTGTGCAGGTGTCGAGGTCCTGGCTCACGAACGTTTTGGATGGTGATGTACGTGGCGGCACTGGCTGGAGTCTCTGCATTGCGTTCTTGAGGGTCCTGGCGTAGTCCTGTATGTCGCTGCGAGGGCCAGGAGTGGGCGAGAGAACCTCTCCTGGGAGGCGGAGAGTGGTGCCGTACAGGAGCTCTGCAGAGGAGTGGCCAAAGTCTTCCTTGAGGGACGTCCGTATGCCGAGGAGGGCTAGGGGCAGAGTCGTAGTCCAATCGCTGCGGTCCTTGACTGTCGCTGCCAGCGAGGCCTTGAGTTGGCGGTGGAAGCGTTCGACAAGGCCATTTGACTGAGGATGGTAGCTGGCGGTTCTGATCCGCTTAACTCCCAGTATGGACATGACCTTGTCCCACAGGTTCGACTCGAACTGGCTTCCACGGTCGGATGTGAGGCTGAGAGGCGTACCAAAGCGCGACACCCAGGTGTTGACGAAGGCTCTGGCGATGGTGTCCGTCGTTATGTCTTCGACCGGGACAGCTTCGGGCCAGCGTGTGAACCTGTCAACGCAGGTGAGGAGGTACTTGTAGCCGTTGGAGTGTGGGAGGCCAACGAGGTCGACGTGGACGTGTTCAAGTCCAGAGGATCGGGGCGTGAACGCTGCTGGAGGCGAGACGGTGTGGCGCGTCACCTTGGAAGCCTGGCACTGGACGCAGGTGCGGGTCCAGTCTCTGACGTCCTTGTTGATCCCCGTCCATATGAAGCGCGAGGACATCATCCGTTGTGACGCTCGGATCCCGGGTGAGAGGTCGTGCAGCTGGCGGAAGAGTGGGTACCTGTGGTTCTGCGGCAGGTAGGGCCGGATGGTGGCGGTAGACGCGTCAGCGTACAGGTGCACGTTGGTCCTGGGGAATTGACTCGCCTCATCGACAAAGCGGGTTATCCTTCAATTGCTGCAGCTCGGCGTCGTCGACTTGGTCTGCAGCAATGGCGGCATAGTCGATGAGGGAGGAGGATGTTGCAGAGATGTTACGGAGAGAGCGTCAGGGGATGTTGTTCGCCTTTGACGTACCGGATGTCTGTCGTGAACTGAGAGATGAAGTCGATGCGGCGCAGCTGCCTGGGAGAGTAGGTGGACTTGTTGTTGATGAAGGTTGTGGCAAGAGGCTTGTGGTCGGTGTATATGTGAAATTCCCGGCCTTCGACGAAGTATCTGAAGCGCTTGACAGCCTTGTAGATGGCGAGAAGTTCTCTGTCGAAGGCGCTGTACTTCTTCTCGGCGTTGTTGAGTTTCTGTGAGAAGAATGCAATGGGTCTGCAGGCTCCGTTTACGTGCTGTTGCAAGACTCCACCAACGCCGGTGTCTGAGGCATCCGTGGAGATTGAAGTAGTGGCGTCTGGAGTAGGGAAGCTGAGTGGTAACAGCCTTCAGTGCCTCCTTGGCTTTGGGAAAGGCGTCGTCAGCTTCGGGAGTCCAGGCGAGTGTGACGGACTGGCCTCTCTTGCAGGGCTTGATCATGGAGTAGAGTGGCTGGAAGATGAGCGCGCAGTGTGGAATGAAGCGGTTGTAGTAATTGATCATCCCGAGGAACTGCTTGAGCTGGCGCTGAGTTGTCGGCTTCGGGAACTGTTGAATGGCGTCGCAGCGGGAAGAGATGGGAGTGATGCCTGAAGGAGAGACGGTGTGGCCGAGGAAGTCGACGGAGGTAACACCAAACTCTGACTTGTCAACGCTTATCTGGATGCCGTAGTCCTGGAGACGGGCGAAAACTTGCTCTAGATGTTGGCGGTGTGTGTCGGCGTCAGGACTGGCGATGAGGACGTCGTCGATGTAGGCGAAGCAGAAAGTCAGTCCTCGCAGCACTTCGTCCATAAACCTCTGGAAGGTTTGGGCAGAGTTCTTGAGTCCAAAGGGCATCCGTACGTACTCGTACAAGCCGAAAGGTGTAACGATGGCTGTCTTCGGGATGTCCGCTGGGTTGACTGGGATCTGGTGGAAGGCTTTGATGAGGTCGATCCTGGAGAAGATGGTGGAGCCAGCAAGCTGTGAGGAGAACTCCTGAATATTCGGCACCGGATAGCGATCCATGACGGTGCGCGAGTTGAGGGCTCTGTAGTCGCCGCATGGGCGTATGTCACCGTTCTTCTTGGGCACGACGTGGAGGGCAGACGACCAGTTGCTTGAGCTGGGGCGGATAACACCTTGGCGTATCAGCGACTCGAACTCGGCCTTGGCTTGTTGGTAGCGTTCTGGAGCTAAGCGGCGAGCCTTGGCGTATGCTGGTGGTCCGGTCGTCTCGATGTGGTGCGTGACGTGGTGCTTCACAGGCTTGTTCGCTGTGTGTGGCTGTGTCAGCGTCGGGAAAGACTTGAGGAGAGACGCGAACCGGTTGCCTGCGCCGATGGTGGAGATGTGGGTGCTTTCGCCTGCTGCTGCTCTGGTCCTAGTTGAGATGGATGTCAGTGGATCCAGGAGCTTGCGACTCTTGAGGTCGATTAGGAGATTGTAGTGAGACAGGAAATCGGCGCCCAGGATAGGTTGTGAAACTGTTGCCACGTAGAAGGTCCACTCGAACGACCTGCGAAGGTTGAGGTTGAGCTGGAGCGTCTGTTTCTTGAAAACAGGGATCCCTGTGCCGTTAGCAGCGTAGAGGCGAGCGATGGTTGGTAAGGACCTCTGGCTTGGTGTGGCGGGGAGGACGCTGACTTCGGCTCCAGTGTCGATGAGGAAGTTGGTGCGGGAGAGTGGGTCGAAGATGTGGAACAGCATCGAGGTGTGTTGGCGGACGCTGTGAGCTGTTAGTCCACGCCGGGGCTGTTGTGACGAACCCTGGAAGCCGCAGGGAGATGTGCACTGCCTGGCATCCTTGCCGAACCTCCTGTGGTAGTAGCAGACGCCGGAGCTATGTGAGGGGTTACTACTGGAGGGGGAGTGGCGGCGGGGTGACGAGGAGTGGTGGTGCGGTGACGAGGAGTGGCTGTGTGGTGACGAGGAGTGGCTGCGTTGGCTCCTGATGTCCCCCCTGAGCGTGTTGACCTCTGCTCGTAGCTTAGTGATAAGAGCCGTGAGCTGGTGGATCAGACTGTCGCTGGTGACGGTGGGGGCATGGAGGCTGGCCACGCCCTGCGCAGCGTCGTCGTCAGACACCGTGGAGGGGCACGTTAGGGCAGGGTTGGTGTCGGTTGTGGAGGCCATGACCGCGTGTAGAGGCGCTGGCAGTGTAGCCAGGGGCCGCGGCGGCTGGAGGCCGAGAGTCGCGTCAGGCATCCCGGAGGTGTAACGGAGCACAGCTGCACTAAGCGGTAAACTGCGTCGGGGAAGCACTGACTACCGACGGGGAGCACTGCCGGGAGGGGCGTCACTACACACACACACTCACTCACTTATGGCTTGTTACATGCCATGGGTGTCACTGCACAATCACGCACTCGCTCGCTGTTTGAAACAGGGATGGTGGGTAGGGTAGTGTTGTTGTCGGGGCGTCACTGCACATGCATGCACACATGGCACGTCACTGAGCACTGCTGGGTGTAGGGGCAACGCTGCACTCGATGTCCGCGGAGCAGGTAGAGGCGTTGATGGTAGTCGGGGGCCACTACGGCGGGAGTGCCGCCTCAGGAACACCAACGGTAGTGTCGATGCTGCGGGAGTAGAAAGGCGCCGACGGGGGAAGCCGGAGACCGCAACGGCAGAAGGCTGGTGTGCTGGGCTGGCGAAGGAGGGAGACAGCCGTGGGAGGTGTGTGTGGCGGGTAGAGGCCGATGCACGGAGGTGAGTTACCCGTAGGAGCGGGTGGCTGGGCTGGGTGGGGCGAGGTACAGCGGGGTGAGGGAGCCGTAGGGGCGGCGTCGGAATGGCTGGCTGGGCTGGGCAGGGAGTGTTGAGGTACCACGGCGAGTAAGGCGACACATGCGTGGGGGGTGGGCTGCCGGCTGAATCCTTGAGGGAGGCCGAGGCGAGGTGGCGCGGGCGAGGGCAGGAACTGGCCGGCGGCAGGAGAGGTCACGTTGGGAGGGCCGGAGGCGGAGCGCGACCTGCTGCGGGCCGGTGGATCCTCCGGGGGCGGTAGCTTGGGCCGCGACGGAGCGGACGAAGCATGGCCAGCAGCGACAGCAGCAAATACCCGAGGTGTACCTCGTAATTCAGGTCCGGAGGTCACCAATTGTAGCGGCAGCCTAGGGTTGCCACAGCGAAAACCAAACATTTCTGTTTGTGTGTTTTCGAGGCAGCATACGTTGTAGCTGGTACAACGCCGTTTGGGTCCGCTAAGGCCGCCTTGTAGGTTAAAAGACACTACTAATAACCAGTGATGACTCCATTGAGGAAGCAGTTTATTTTCGAGTATATAAAGGACTTTAATATCCTGGATGGATATTTACAATGGTTGATATGCAGAAATATATACAATGTTAATGATATGATGTTAATATGTACGTTAGTGAGTTTGTTATAATGTTAGCTATGATATATGTGTATGTGTTTGGATGTAGTGACTTGGGTAAGATGAAATACAGAAAGTGAGGAATGGTATGTGTGGATATGAAGGCAGACTGAAGAAAAGGTTCAGGAAGAGGAGAGGCTTAAGAGAAAACGGAGAGATTTAGAGGGTCACTACAGCACCAACGAGGGAAGAAAATATTTTGGATTTGTTGTTAACAAATAGAGAGGACATAATAAGCTACATAGAGTTTGGGGATCCTTTAGGCAACAGTGATTATAAGGAAATCATATTTAATATTAAATGGGAGGACAGAGTCAGCAGTAACAGCACATTAATACCTGACTTCAGGAAGGCGGACTACGAGGGGTTGAGACAGCAGCTGCAGAGTCTTAGGGGAGTGGGATCAGAAGTAGGTCAGGACCCAGAGCAGGGAGGGGCGTTAATCTCTGGCGAGGTCACTAGTCAGGTCAGTAGCTTGGAGGATGAGTACAATAGTCTGGTCAGGGAGATTAAACTAGGGCAGAAACACTTTATACCTCACAGGGAAGTCAGGTCAACAGGTAACCCGCGATGGATGACAGACAGGTTAAAAACAGAAATAGGAAGGAAAAGAGGACTATATGTTAGAATCAAAAGGGGGGAAACTCACCTAAGGGACAGTTACAATGATTTAGCTAGAACAGTAAAGGAGAACACACGTATTTCAAAACGTAAATATGAGATTAGAATTGCCAGGGAAGCAAAGACCAATCCATAGGGCTTCTTTCAGCTTTATAAGACCAAAGTTAGGGATAAGATAGGGCCGCTTAAAGAATCACTGATTGATTGAGATGAGGAAATGAGCGAGGGGTTAAATAGATATTTCTTACCAAAGAAAGATTAGATGATATACCCCAGGGAGAATAGATATACAGGGGAGAAGAGGTAGAAGGATTAACCGACATCAACATAAGTAGGGAGCTCGTGATTAGATAGATAGATAGACTTAAAGTCACTTAGGCGCCAGGGCCAGATGAGCTTTTCCTCAGGGTAATTAAGGAATGTGAAACTGAAATAAGTGGACAGTTAACATAAGTTTTTAAGAAGTCGCTAGACACAGGGGTGGTGCCTGTTATATGGAGGCAGGCACACGTTATTCCAATATTTAAGAAGGGAGACAAATCTTCTATGGAGAACTATAGGCCGATTAGTTTGACGTCAGTTATAGGCAAAATGACTGAGTCAATAATAGCTGATAGTATTAGGGACCATATTGACAGACATACTTTAATTCACGACTCACAGCATGGGTTTATAAAAGGAAAGTCGTGCCTCACTAATCTTTTATTATTTTACCATAAAGTATACGAGGCAGCTGACAATGATGAGAGCTATGATTTAGTTTATCATGATTTTAGTAAGGCCTTCGATAAGGTACTTCACCAGAGACTGTTAAATAAAGTCAGGGCTCATGGGATAAGAGGGAAGGTATTTCATTGGATTAGGGCGTGGATTAGCGACAGGAAACAGAGGGTTCCCATTAACAGTAAAAAATCCGAATGGGTAATGTTACCAGTGGGGTTCCTCAAGGTTCAGTTTTAGGCCCGCTTTTATTCATTATCTACATCAGTGACATAGACAATGGGATAGCTAGTGACATAGGTAAATTTGCAGATGACACCAATATAGGACGCACTATTAGGACAGGGGAGGATGCTAGAGCACTGCAGGAGGATCTCAACAAACTGTTAGCTTGGTCAGAGAAATGACAGATGAATTTTAACATCACCAAGTGTAGCGTACTTAGTGTAGGAACACGCAACCCATTACACGGGTATAGTTTAGACTCCACAGCGATAGGCAGGCCTGAGTGTGAAAGGGATTTGGGAGTGTTAGTGAATTCTGACCTAAAACTAAGGAAGCAATGTATTAGTGCATGGAATAGGGCTAACAGGGTATTAGGCTTTATTAACAGGATGGTAACCAACAGGAGTGCAGAGGTCATCCTCAGACTCTATTTAGCGTTAGTTAGGCCACACTTAGATTATGCTGTCCAGTTTTGGTGCCCACACTACAGAATGGACATCAACTTGCTAGAATCAGTTCAGAGTAGGATGACCAAGATGATTCAGGGGCTGAGGAACCTCTCATATCAAAATAGGCTGAAACATCTAAACTTACATTCACTAGAAAGAAGAAGAGTGCGGGGAGATCTGATAGAAGTATTCAAATGGGTCAAGGGGTACAACAAAGGCCATATAAGTAAAGTACTGAGAATTAGCCAACAGGATAGAACTCGCAGTAATGGATTTAAATTAGAAAAGTATAGATTTAGGAGAGATATAGACAAGCATTGGTTTAGAAATAGGGTGGTGGGGGAATGGAATAGACTCAGCAATCACATAGTTAGTGCAGGGACGATAGTTAGTTTTATGAGTAGACTGGATAGCTACATGGACGAGGACGACAGGTGGTAGTGAGGTGTGGGTGCAGTAAGGAGACAGGGTACTGGAGGGTACGCCCGTACCGAAGGTAAACGAGGATCAAGCCTCTACCTGTAACCCCTGAAACTACACCTCACCCATCGTGAGTAGTGGGGGGATTCTGGAGCTGCCCTGTATAGGCCACTCGGCCACTCTCTCTCTCCCCTACACCCGACCAAAAAACGACCCTCAGCCACGTCCCTCCATCCCGCCCGTGTAAATAGACGCCGTACATCGCAACAAACCCGTAACCGTGATCCCGCAAGTACCACCACCTCTATTACCAAGCCTCTAGATAACTTAAAAATCCTTAGTTTCAATGCGCGTAGCCTAAGAAACAAATTTGATGAACTGAGATGTTTTGCTCTAACAGAAAATTTTGACATAATTGCTATAACCGAAACATTTATCGACACCACAAATACTGATTTAAGTTCCGAATACAACATTGATGGCTACAGACTCTTCAACAAAAATCGTGTAAACCGTAGAGGCGGTGGCGTCGCCCTTTTTGTCAAAGGCAGTTTGCAACCCACTAACAAAACACCAAGAGACAGTAACTTTGAACATTTGTGCGTGCGAGTAAACACTGCAAAAGTCATTTAAATATATCTGTCACCTACAAGCCTCCCGGACAATCACTCGATATCGACTAGGTGACACTGTCAGGTACAGAAGGCGAGTCTCATAGAATGTTCGAATTTCTAGAAGAAAATTATCTAAGCCAAATAGTTTCTGAACCAACTCGACAAAATAACATACTCGACCTTGTTATAACGACCCAAGATGATCTAGTCAGTAATGTCACGGTAGGAGAACACCTCGGTTCTTGCGATCATAAATTAGTGCGCGTCGACATTAGAGCTCAAACATCAGTGACAGGGAGGGGAGGGTCGCACTGGGGAGGGGAGGAGAAGGGGAGAGATATAGATTGCTGGGGAGTTTGTAGTGTGGCGTAAGCTTATCACGGCACGAAGGGAGGACTCAAGTAATCAGTAAGGGGATGTCGTTATCTTGTTTTTGCTATCAAGTGTTTATTTTTAGCATCCTCCATAACAACACAAAGCAAGGGATAAGAAACAGATAAAACAGCATCCACCCGTTGTTGACCTCCACCCGAAGTTGACCTCCACCCGAAATTGACCTCCACCCGAAGTTGATCCTCCACCCGAAATTGACCTACACCCGAAGTTGACCTACACCCGAAGTTGACCTCCACCCGAAATTGACCTACACCCGAAGTTGACCTCCACCCGAAGTTGACCTCCACCCGAGATTGAGTTCCACCCGAAACTGACCTCTGCCCAAAATTGATCTCCACCCGAAATTGAGTTCCACCCGAAATTGACCCCCCCATTTTCCTTTGCAGAGAGGGGAAAAAATATCTGAGGAATTTAAAAGAACTGCTAGTATGGCTGGGAGGACTCAACTGAAAAAAAGAGGGCTTTATTTTGTACAATTTTTATTCCTTTTTTTTAAGAAGAACACCATAGATACCAGGCAGCATGATATGTACGTAGATTAAGCATAGTATTAAGTATTTATAAGTTATGCATTAATGTTAAGTTTTCTTTGTAAGCGCCCAGACAAAACTATGTAGTAACAAGGAATCCAAATCCCTTTATATAAGTTTTGATACCTTTATACTTTTGTATGTTTATATACTAGGATTGTATACCATATGTAAGTTTCAGCTACATATAGCCCCTAGAGGATTATACGCACACACACAAACGAGGACACAAGGCGCCAAGGAGACTATAGAACAGGAGAGGGGGCCTCTATGGGAGACCGTGGGCGGGTGTTGGTGTATGTCGGTTGCAACAGATGGCGCAGGAGCAGCTTTGTTTACATTCAGGCGCCTCCCCTCCTCCAGACCCACCCCCAACCCCAAGAACCAATCAGCAGTGTTGCTACATGGGATCAAGCAGCAAATGTTGCTTCTATTTTTCTTCAGTCTGATTATTTCCCTTTTTAAATAAAAAAAATAAAGGTAGATATATATTAAAATAAACAGTAGGAACTATATATACTGTATATATTTACTAGGTAGATATAGCCTGACTGCATGTCATGAGTAATGCTATTATTGTTATATTATTATACCACAATTATATTACTTTCTCTGCATGTGTGGTTAGATGTGTTTTATGTGTTTAACCTTTCTGTATACATACTGGAATGAACCAAGGAATTGTAGCCCTACTGCCGTTCTTTAAAACTATGTGATCATGTTTTTTCTTCCAAACTCATTGTTTTAGCACGCACGCTGACTTCCATCAGTAATGATGATATATATACATTGAGTCATTGGCTTGTAGGGGAAAAGAGTGGGTGAATATAATTATCTCGGTCTAACTTATACTGTTTATTATACCGCTATTCGCAGCAATATCTTTCTCTGGTCCGATTGCAACGCTGCCTCGTTCAAAAATCATAACACCGCCGCGGCCGCCACGTTTAACAGCCGGAGCCTCAAATCATGTCCCTTTGTGGTGATAAAGAGGACACAGCCTGGTGTGAAGCTACATTTATTACGGAAGGATGCCACCCGGGGTAAGTGATATATATATAAATAATGATAATGTGGAAATTCTAATCATTTTCACGCTGACAGTTGTTCTGAATTTGCTAACTGCATGCCTCCCCTCCTCCCGCGGCAAGAGGCCGAATGGCCTACACACGGCAGCTCCAGATTCCTCCCCATTACCACCTGTCAGCCTCGTCCATGTAGCTATCCAGTCTACTCTTAAAACAAGCTTTCGTCCCTGCACTCACTATGTGATTGCAGAATCTATTCCATTCCCCCACCACCCTATTATTAAACCAATGCCTGCCCATTTCCCTCCTAAATCTATATTTTTCTAATTTAAGTCAATTACTGCATGTTCTATCTTGCCAAACATCTTATGCAAAAGTTAATCAGCATATCTCCACTCTTTCATCCCTTACACTGATAAACTGGAACAGCCTTCCATTGTCCGCATTTCCTCCTGCCTATAATTTGACCTTCAAGAAGAGTGTATCAAGACTCTACTTTTGTCTGTTTGGGAGTGGTGAGTAGTGGGGCTTTTTTTTCTAGTACGCTTTGTTGCTCTTGAGCTGTCTCCTTTGTTTAAAGAAAATAATAGTTAAATAAATGGAAGTTGGCCGCCAATGCTTCCAACACATTTTGGTGCCATATCTACAAGTGGCTTGTGACTGTAAGCATCTCAGCAACCTGCATGCATCTATGCCATTCCTATCATGGTGCATGGAGCAAGCTTCACATAACACTCAGACAGAGACAGTTTAATTATGGTTACATATCAGACTCAGTTTATTGCTCAGTCTATTAGGTGCAGTGCTGTTAATATTGTTAGTGTTAGTATTAGTACAATTAATGTATTTATTTTAATTAATTTATCAATATTTATTTATTATATTCTTAGTGTTTGAAAATTCCAATACTAGCATTAAAATAAACAAAAATATCAGAAATATATTTATACTCATTAATTATTATTGCTTTTCTTATTATTACTTCCTTCAATGTCCTGGCACTTTGACATCTAATGTTTTCTGTCTAGCAGCCAAAATTGTGGTCTTTCTGAATGTGTATGTCCTAAGTCTTCATTGGTGTATCTAGCTATATAACAAAAATCTGCATCTCTCTCTCTCTTCTCACCCAGTTGTCCCCGTACATCCTTTCAGTATCCAAAGAATTTCAATTTACATCTTGTAATCACTTAACTAATGCAGTGCAATCCTCATCTCTGTATTTTACCGTGTGGACATACTCTTTCCTTCCATGTTCCACTGTCGTATGTTATTCCACATCTAACACAACCACATCCCAATAGATCCGAACACGTCCGATATCATCCAAGAGAATGTGGCAGCTGAAGGGGGAGAGGCCAAGAAAGAGGCCAAGGGTGAAGACATTTATCCCCCCCCCCTGAAGTACATGGCATCATTCAACCCTCTTGGTGAGCTGCAGGAATGTGCTTCCCATTGCAGTGCACCAGCTCCATGTGCTGATTTTGGTATGAATACTTCATCTAGTGTTTGTTGATTGTTGTGTTATTAATCTAATTATGACTTCACAAAATAGACTGTGCGAGTCACTTAACACATGCCCTGCTCAACATCACTTTTAGGTTGCAGAATTCCTTCATATGGATGCTGATTTATGTATCCTGAAATGATTGGATATTGATTGTTTTAACATTTTTTTTTTGTCCATGATCACTGAACCATGTTACGGTATGTCTTTGGGTGTAGATCCAGGAAATGAGTTTTTGGGAGGACGTCAGACTTTTTGCGGGTGGAAGGAGCATTAGCATTACCGATTAGCCATTCTAGGCAGTCCTGGTCCTGAAAAACTGGTGAAGTGACCTAAATCAATGGGTATAACGGCCTGGACTTTGTGCCAAAGCATTGTTTTAGCCGCAGCGCGCTTTTGAGCTAGTTTTCCTGTATCACTCAGGAACATTGGGGGGGCCTGGGCCCCCCTTTGGATCCACCAATGTAGCTATGTCTTATAATATATCTATCCTTTACAGTCTGATGGTGCATCCTTCTAGGTTGTCAAGTTTTAGTAGCTACTCATGAGAAGTATTCCTTATAATAATCATTGATTTCCAGATGGTTTGCACTAAAAAAAGTGTCGTGTAACCTGCCGCAAATAATAATCAGCTGTAGTCAACCCTTGCTTTAAAGAACCAATATGGAGGAAGGGGGTGATGTTATATCCAAAAATCTTTTACATCTGAATTATCCAACCTTTTTGTGTATAATAAACTTTGTTTGTTACATGAACTTAAAAGTTCACAATTTCCATACATGATTCTTTTTTCCTTGTATTTGATGATTAATCCTGACATGTATTTCCATTATCAGTAGGTAATATATAGTAACAAGACAATAATACACATTATAACAATGTATATATTATAGCCCAATGAGTGCACGAGATCATTTACCTCATCAGTGACGCCAAGTCCAGGAGTCCTTCCCTAAATTATTTGCCTAAATTTGTGACACCAAGTATAATAACTAGTTTTAGTGACCATTTGCATCCATTTTTCACTTTGATTAAAAAATTGCCTCTCAACAGGTGTGAACTTGATGGGGTTGGAGGAAACTTGACTCGGCCATCAAGCTCACCACAATATAGTAAGGAACCTCTTGTCTCAGTGATAATTTATCCTCTTTAGTTACTATTCCATGTTGCTTTAATCACAACTAATGTGTTGGAAACATTACAGCTTAATAACATACTTCACATCTCTGCATACAAATTGAGTTCAATATTGAACTGTTACACCAGTAGGCTTCATATCTCAAAAAAAAAGTATGTAAAAAGGTTGAAATTTTGAATGATATATTTAAACTCTTTATTATGTTTCTATGGGTGTAGTACCGTTATGATTAGTCGAGTGGTCAGCATATGGGTCTTATGTTTTTGATAGCATAGGTTCAAATTTTGCCATAGGCTGGCATTTGATAGTAACAGTAGTGTCCACAGATATCTACCTGTTTCTTGTTTATCCTGTTCCACTTTAAACCATCACTGGCCAATCTTTGAAGAGGTAGCATAACCTTGAAGTGCCACTAACAAACCTTTGTCCATTTTTCTGATGTGATCCTTTTTTTTTTCTTTTTTCTTTTTCTTTTTTTTCTTTTTTTCCCCACCTGCCTATAGCACCGGTAGGTTTTCTTCAGGCGCCTGGCGGTCGGCCCAGGCCCGTCATGATGCAGGCTTTTTTTTTTATAGTGGTGCCATTTAGTATTGGCTCATGCTGCCGCCCATAACTCATTCTTGATTCACTTGGATGGTTTAGCAGGGCTTAGGTATGACTAACATTGCAGAAACAGGGAATTTTTATATTTTTAGTGTGGCAACACATTGACAAATGTTTTAGTATGGACTGAACATCAAAGATATATATGGTAAATGGGTGCTTGTAGATCTTGACATTATATCTGTCAAGAGTCCCCAGTTGTATCCTCTCCCCCATCTCCTGAAAATATTACTCTTGTCAGGCAATCTAAGTGAAGCCTTCCATCGATGCTGGCGTGCAGACATAATGTCAATGCTTAGATTCACTGTCCTTATAGCACTGAAAATAATGCAATTACATGCACATATTTTATTATTTAGAATTGTGATTAATTGTGATTAAATATTTTTCCATGTATTTTCAGACATGAAAAGTGAAAATTGCTGCACACAACAGTCTGTCGTCTGCACCGGGAGGCAAGGCAGCTCAAAGCCCAGGCTGTTACAAATCCTGGGCAGTTTTTGCCCAGAGCCAGCAATTTTTTAGATCCAATAGGGATGGATTTTTTATGAGGTCAGGTTCAACATGCTGCAAGATGCCAAGATCTAAGCCTAGTAGGAGATATGGGTTACAAGAGAGGAGGTTTGCTCTGGCCTTATACTATCAAAGTCCAAATGCTAATAGATTTCTGAGCACAGTATTTCACTTGTCTTCAGTTTCAACACTTCAATCATGACTCAGGGGTATTTCAGTACATGTTGGCTGGAGCAAACAGACTCTGACAGCCCTGCAGCAAAGACCACAGACTTTGTCAAAAGAAGAGAAACTTCGTGGGATTTGCCATTATTTAGTATTACTCTTGTTACGCCAAGAATTTTTTCCATATACTTTGCCAAATATTGCAAGTAATGCACCATTGTTGGGCTTGCTTGTTATAAATCATATCTTGTTCAATTAACAAGCTTTGGGTGTCTGCCACTTTCCAGTTGTAATGCAAGGAATAATTTATCTTCCCTGCTAGATATCACACGTAATGCACCATTGTTGGTTTTGCCTGTTATAAATCAGATCTTGTTCAGTTAACAAGCTTTAGGTGTCTGCCACTTTCCAATTGTAATGCAAGGAATCCCTGCCAGATATCGCATGTAATGCACCATTGTTGGTTTTGGTTTATTATAAATCAGATCTTGTTCAGTTCACAAGCTTTGAATATCTGCCATTGTTTATTTCAGGTGTAATGCTTGGAAGCATTTGTTCTCTTCCCTACCCAACAGTATGCAATGCTTTATTGTGGATTTTGCCTGTTATATTTAATCTTGTTCAGGTAGCAAGCTTTTGGTGTCTGCCTTACCTAATATGTCCTGCAGTGACACTTGGCTTGGTTTCATAATGTGATATACAGCATGTAATTTCATCACACTAAGTGTCTATCATCACGTGTCTGGCATCATTAATGTGGCTTCCAGGAGTAATCTTGTTTGTATTACAGCTTGCAAATTTTTTTCAGCTTTATATGATATACATAATCACATAGGTATGATTTACAAAATGTAATGGCAGTTGATATTCTTGACTAATGCCTCATAAACCTTGTGAAAAATAATGCTTTTTTGAGGGGGGGTGGGGGGGGGGGGGGCAGAGAGTGGTTTGTTTGGTTGGCCAGTTCAAGGAGTTTCATATCAAATGATTTTATTACATCCAACTTTAATGTCTGCTAAAAACATATATTTTATTACATCCAACTTTAATGTGTGCATAAAACATATATTTTATTACATCCAACTTTAATGTGTGCTTCCTGCAATAAATGCTACATGTTTACTGATGTAGCCTATGAAATACATATCACTCTCTTCCCTGTAATTTGGTGTGTCACATACTGCAGCATAACTTTCCTGCTATTTTCTTACTCTGTGTTTTGCCTTATTTTGTCTCATTTGCTTTTATCTGCCTTATTTTGTCTCATTTGCTTTTATCATATGTGCCTCCGCTGCATAGTTGTGTCTACTGAGCTTAATATCTTCATGACCCTGACACCAAGGTCAGAGCTTGTGAGATCATACCGTGTCCTACATTCCATTTTCACCTCCAGGCTCGCCTGTCTCCCAGGACCACCAAGTTATTGCATTCCATTTAAGACAACTCATGTGTTACCTTCTTAATGTCCTCCATCGTGTATTTCAGCATGTTTTATGATGCTTTGCTCTTATATTGATGTGCCTTGCAACATTTTTATACAGTTTTCATTGTATATAACGCACCATTGCTGGTTTTGCCTGTTATAAATTGGGTCATGTTCAGTTAACAAGCTTTGAGTGTCTCCCATTGTTTATTTCAGTTGTAATGCTTAGAAGCTTTTGTTCTCTGCCTTGTCAAGCAGTATGCAATGCTTGCCATTATCTGGCACTTGTACAGTTAGTATGATATTTTTACTCAGCTAAGAGCATTTTGCAAAAGGTAAAGGTAAGGCTGGTGGTATACGCTGTAGCAGCATGTGGCCTCGGTGCTCATCTCTGTAACATTAGCCCATGAGCCTGTGGTGTTAGGGAACCCATTACCCTGGGACACAGGACCAGTGTGACATCCGGGTTACCACAGTTGCAAAGGCCTTATAGTAATTTAGCATGCATAGAATGTTGTATGCTTTGCTTGTATTTAAAGCACTGGATATGTTTGCTACACACACACACACACACACACACACACACACACACACACACATATATATATATATATATATATATATATATATATATATATATATATATATATATATATATATATATATATATATATATATATATATATATATATATATATATATATATATTAGCAAATGCTTTCAACATCATATTTTTCCTAAAAAAACCAAATTGATACAGTGTAGATAATACCTAATAAAACATAAGAACAAATATATTTTTCTTTACCCCATTAGTAAATCATTTTACAATGAAAAAAAATAAGTGGAGGCTGGATAGGGTGCTGTGGCAGGTACTTCAAAAATAGTTAAGCTACCCCTGAAAAGTGACGTTTTTGGTGGGCTGCAATAGATGGCGCTACTTCCGCACGCCCGAGGAATTACTACATACCACTATCTCTTCGTATATAGTCTCTTTGCAAGGCGTTGAGATTCAGGGTGTAATGTAGAGCTTACTCAATAAATACTGTGCCTCCACGCCTATCCATCCCCCTCAAGACCGACACCACGGCCACGTCGACGAGGATGGGATATAACCAGTTGTCACATATAACAGGTACGTTATAGTGCTGTCAAGAGTAATTAAGTGCTGGTAGACTACAAACACAACAAAACCTGGCGACGAGGATGGGATATAACCAGTTGTCACATATTACAGGTACGTTATAGTGCTGTCAAGAGTTAAGTGCTGGTAGACTACAAACACAACAAAACCTGGCGACGAGTGGACGTCCCACTACGGACAGCCCTGGACGAGGACAAGCACGATGCCCTTGGACGTGGACCAGCCCCCAGCCTTCTCTTTGGTAGAGGACCCAGCATCAGTGGCTCCCCGATGGAAGAAGTGGAAGACACGGTTCCAGTTCTACCTGGATGCTACAGGAGTCACCAATGAAGGGCAAAGGCGTGCACTACTCTTGCATGTAGCAGGCCCGGAGGTGCAAGAAATATTCAGCACACTGCCAGCACCACTGACGACCTACAAGGAGGTACAAACAGCTCTAGAAAAACACTTCACCCCTAAGACCAACATAAGGTATGAACGTGTGTTGTTTAGACAGATAAAGCAAGACACACATGAAACAACAGATGCCTTTGTCACCAGACTCAGGAAGTTAGCATAAACCTGTGAATTCCATGACACTGAGGATGCCATTTTAGACCAGCTGATTGAGAAATGTTCTTCTAGTCAGTTAAGGAGAAAGGCACTTCGGGAGACAGACTTAACTCTTGAAAAAATGTTACAGTTAGCTAGAGCAATGGAAGCATCAGACAGACAAGCAAAAGTAATTGAAGGTAACAACCATGCTAGCCAGCCAGCTAAACCTGTAATAAGTCAGATAAAAAAGAACACAAAACCTAGAATTGATGGAAAGAACTCTGTTCCAGCCTCTTAAAAATAAACCTAGTCATCCAACACAACCACAACAAGGCAACAAACATACTGCAGGAAATAGTAAATGCTACAGGTGTGGTTACACAGGTCACACACCATGGCAGAAAAATAAATGTCCAGCTGCTTCCAAGGAATGTTCAGCCTGTAAAAAGTTAGGGCACTCTGCTAGTATGTGTAAGACTAAGAAAAGAATATATGCCACTGGAGAATCCACTGAGTCAAATATAAAGCAACCTAGTGAGTCTCACGATAGTAAGGGTGACACTGATTTACAATTTCCTTTCAGAATTAACTCGGTAGGAAATTCCCAAAAAAGGATTATGCTTAGCGTCCCACTAAATGGCAAACCTGTGAACATGCAGCTGGACACGGCAGCAGATGTTACACTAGTGTCAGAGAATCTGGCTAAGTCTATTCCAAATGTGAGAATTACACCCACTAAAGTACAGCTTCAAGACTATAGTGGTAATGATATAAAGGTTGTTGGTTCTATGGATGTAAATGTTTCTTATGGACATAAGGAATACAAAAATCTGCCAGTTGTAGTAGTGGAAGGACAAGAAAGGAGTCTTCTTGGTTTAAATTGGCTTCAACACATTCCATTGGATTGGTCAAAAATATGTACTGTAGAAACAAGGTTGCTGAAGGAAGATTTAACTCAAGTACTTGAACAGAGCAAAGAAGTATTCCAAGACGGGGTAGGAACTGTAATAAATGCATGTGCTAGTCTACAACTAAAACCTAATGCCAAACCAAAATTTCATCCCCCTAGACAGATTCCCTTGCCATTAAAACCATTGGTAGAGCAAGAGATTCAGAGACTTGTAGATAATGGATCTTGGGAGAAAGTCACTTACTCAGATTGGGGCACCCCCATTGTCCCTGTAGTGAAAAGTGATGGAGGCATTAGACTTTGTGGGGATTACAAGGTTACAGTCAACCCTCAGTTGCAGATAGCTCAACACCCTCTTCCTAAACCTGATAACATGTTTGCCGCTCTAGGAGGCTGCAAAGTATTTTCAAAAATTGACTTAAGACAGGTCTTCCAACAGCTCCAAATGGATGAACCTTCCCAAGAAATATGTACTCTTAGCACACACCTAGGTTTGTACCGACCTAGGAGATTACCATACGGTGTAGCTAGCAGTCCAGCACTTTGGCAACAGACAATGGACAAGTTGTTCATAGGGAAGCCTGGTACACTCTGTTTTGTCGATGATATTCTAGTAGCTGGGCAAGATGAAGCTCAACACTTGGAACGACTTCAAGTAGTCCTTGAAACTTTGCAGAAAAGTGGATTGCGGATCCGCAAAGACAAATGTCAATTTGCTGTACCCTCGGTAGAGTACTTGGGATTTAGAGTGGACGGACACGGCATTCACAAAACTCCAGGGAAAATAAGAGCTATTAGAGATGCCAAAACACCAGAGAATGTTGATGAATTAAGATCATTTCTCGGGTTAATTACTTTTTACAACAGGTTCATTCCAAACTTAGCAACCATAGCTCACCCTCTATATAACCTTCTGAAACAAGACACAGAATGGAAATGGACAGAAGAATGCACCAGTGCAGTTAACCACATAAAGGGCGAGATAACTTCATCTAGATTTCTCACCCATTACCAACCAAATTTGCCTGTAAGACTTGTATGTGATGCATCGTCTCATGGCTTAGGAGCAGTAATTGCCCATGTAATGCCGGACGAGTCAGAAAGACCTATTGCATTTGCTTCTCGTTCACTTAATCAAGCAGAGAAAAACTATTCACAGATTGAAAAGGAGGGATTAGCATTAGTGTATGGTGTAACTAAGTTTCACATGTACTTATATGGGAAAGCCAAATTTACCTTAGTCACAGACCAAAAACCTCTTCTTGCAATGCTGGGTGAAAAGGCAGGTTTACCAACCTTGGTAGCCGCCAGATTGCAAAGGTGGGCAGTCAAACTAGCAGCTTACTCTTATGAGATAGAGTATCGTTCTACCAAGAAAATGGGAAATGCGGATGCCTTATCACGTTTGCCAGTGGAAAGGGCTCCAGAGGAACATGATGGAAGTGTACTCATGGTAGAATGTCATAACTTACCTATAACAGCTAAAATGATAAGACATGCCACTAAACATATCATATCTAAACGTATCTTGCAGTCATTAGTTACTGGTTATAACACAGTACCAGAGCAGGCAGAATTTCAACCCTATCTAAAGGTATGGTCAGAACTGTCAGAAGCACAAGGATGTATTCTAAGGGGAGCGAGAGTGGTTATCCCAGAAAGTTTAAGGAAAAAAGTCCTGAGTGAGGTCCATGCTGACCATCATGGTATTGTAAAATCAAAGACGACCGCAAGGACATATGTGTGGTGGCCAGGAATAGACGTCATGATAGAGTCATGTGTAAAACAATGCCCAAACTGCTCAGCATTTCAAAATGATCCCAAGCCAGCACGCATGCATCCTTGGGAATACCCAAGACACCCTTGGCAAAGATTGCATTTGGACTTTGCAGGTCCTTTCCTTGGTCATTCATTTCTAGTCATTGTAGATACCTACAGTAAATGGCCAGAGGTAATACCCATGAGTTCAACCACAGCACAAGCTACTATAAAAGCCTTAATGCCAGTCTTTGCCACCCACGGACTTCCAGTTCGCATTGTGACGGACAATGGTCCACAATTTTGTTCCAGTGAATTTTCAGAATTTATAAAGGTCAATGGAATAGAACATACTAAGGCAGCACCTTACCATCCCGCCACCAATGGTGAAGCGGAACGCTTTGTGCAGACCTTCAAGCATAACATGAAATGTAGGAGTGCAACGTCTGCAGACATTATTGCTCATGTTAGCAAGTTCCTATTGTCCTATAGAACTTCTGAACATTCTGTTACCGGACAAACTCCTTCACAGCTATTGATGGGTAGAAGAGTCAGGAATAAATTGGACTTACTAAAACCAGACTTCTACATACAACAAAATAATCGCGAATGGCAACAAGTAGCCAAACATCAAACTGTGAATGAGTTCAAACCTTCTTCACCGGTAATGGTTCGTTCTTACAACACAGATGTGGAATGGGTCCCAGGCCAAGTTACCAAAGTCCTAGGACAAATGCACTATGATGTCAACGTTGGTGGACGCGTATCGAAACGTCATGTCGACCAACTTAGACCTTACACGGCTCCAGCTCAAGAAATAGGAGACCAAAGCGATGAAGAGCTAATGCCATTGGAGAGTAAAGAGATAGATGTACCTGATCATTCTAGTGACTCTAGTGATACTTCTACTCCTCCAGAAAATGTAAATAGGAGAGTTCTTCCAGCTCAGAGCACAAGAGGAGTTCCTCCAGAACGCTTAAATCTGTAAGGTTTCCTTTCTTTCTGACATGGGGAAGGAAATTATATGTACGTAGATTAAGCATAGTATTAAGTATTTATAAGTTATGCATTAATGTTAAGTTTTCTTTGTAAGCGCCCAGACAAAACTATGTAGTAACAAGGAATCCAAATCCCTTTATATAAGTTTTGATACCTTTATACTTTTGTATGTTTATATACTAGGATTGTATACCATATGTAAGTTTCAGCTACATATAGCCCCTAGAGGATTCTACGCACACACAAACGAGGACACAAGGCGCTGAGATTCAGGGTGTAATGTAGAGTTTACTCAATAAATACTGTGTGCCTCCACGCCTATCCATCCCCCTCAAGACCGACACCACGGACACGTCGACGAGGATGGGATATAACCAGTTGTCACATATTACAGGTACGTTATAGTGCTGTCAAGAGTAATTAAGTGCTGGTAGACTACACATCAGCTTAGCCAGTAGACTATTTGTGCTGCCTTGGAGAATCTTGGAACCATTTGCTGAACTGAGTGCAGACCGACTAGTTACGTGGCTCACATGAAGCACTTACGAGACTTGGCAACAGAAAACTCCTCAGTTATCCTTGACGTGTTAATTTCCCTCAGTAACTCGTGCTCAATACTCATTAGAGAGAGATGGTTCAATCTTGTTTGACCCATACTGACTCTTACTTCATTCTTGATACTATTTAATTTTGAAAAGGAGCGTTCGCCACTGCAGTTGGTAACCATAGAGTTAAATAAATCTTCAACGCGATCTCGACATTAGGAGAACAAGACCCAAAAGAATGATCATCTGTCAGACGATACAATGTCAGTTCGTAAAGGTCTTGTTGAGATCCAGCAACAGTACAGCTGGATCAGACCGCAACAGCATTGATCCAATATTTCCCAAAATATTATAAGGTACGTCAAGTTTGCAGTTTATTCACAGGCCAGCATTCGCTGCAGATTTATCTTTATTTAATGTTATGATAACCCCTCGAATGTTGGTCTGTAAATGTGTTGGCAACTTAACGTACACCTATTGAATATACATCAGCACAGCGATCGCTTCTGAAGATAAAAAAAAAAAAAACTATTTTACCCCTTTGGCTCATCGCATGTCATCACGATATATTATTATACTCAATACCCTACCAACGTACTCCTGGCTTACTCATGAATACGGATACTATTGATAAGAGGCCAAAAACTACCATTTGACATGTTAAAAACAACAAAACACACGCTAAGATCCAGCCGTGCACCTATGCCTGTGCCTCGACCGCCATTAAACCGCGTCTTTAGCGTCACTTTACTGAGCCACGATCTCAATAGTTCTCATCAGTAACACCACCCAGCTGATTTGTCCTTTTTTCTGTTATTGATATTTTATATAAACTATACTAAACTTTTATCTGCAGTAATAGGTTAAGTATATTATGAATAACACACCCCTAACCCTACAGACAGTCAAGGAAATACACATTTCGAAAGAATCCATCGCCAGGACCTTCATGCTATTCAATTTACATGATGTTTATTTCTGCTCCAGCTGCAACACCCACAAGTCCGGATTTGGCCCACGGGCCGCCAGTTGAGTTGAGAAGCCCTGGGACTGTACGCCGTATGCGGTGTATTATAAGGCCAGACTTAATAATTATACTATGCTCTTCTTATATATATATATATATATATATATATATATATATATATATATATATATATATATATATATATATATATATATATATATATATATATATATATATATATATATATATATATATATATATATATATATATATATATATATATATATATATATATATATATATATATATATATAGAGATATATATATATATAGATATATATATATATATAATATAAAAAATCAGGAAAATTAATAATTATTTTGTCTCGGCCTTCTGTGCCTAAGGGCAAAAACTTTAGTTACTATTTTTTTACATCCACGCGGGGCCCCCTGAAGCGCGGGGCCCGTAGCACGTGCTACATGTGCTACTAGGTTAAACCGGCACTGTCTGTGGGTGCGAATATAGGCAGAGCAAGCCGGCATGGAGACAAAATGTTGAGGTGTGTGGGTGTCGCTGTCGCGCGTTCAGCCAGTCGGGCAATGTTTTGGGTGAACTCCCCTCTCTTCCCCTCCCATTTCATTCCTTCCCTTTCCTTTCCATTTTTTCCCATCCCTTTCCTTCCCTTCCCTTCTCTTGCCTTCCCTTCACCTCTCATCCCCTTCGTCTCCTTGCCTTGCCTTCCCATCACTTTCCTTCCCTTCCCAATATCCCATACTTTCCTTCCTTTCCCTTCCCATTCCATCCCATACTTTTCTTCCCTTCCCATCCCATAATTCCATTCCATCCTATACCTTATTTCCCTTCCAATCTCATATCCCATTCCATCCTATCCATTCCCTTTTAATTATATTCTTTCCTTTCATTGCCTTATTTTCCCTTCCCTTTCCTTTCCATCCTTTTCTACCCCTTTCCTTTCCTTCCTTTCTCTTCCCATCCCATACCACCCTTTCCTTTCCTTTAGTTTTGTTTAGTTTCCTTCCTCTTCCCTTCCCATCCCATCCCATCCCATGCTTCCTTTCCTTTCCCTTCCTGTAATTTCGTTTCCTTTCCTAACCATCCCTTCCCTTACCTTCCCATTCCGTTCCTTCGCTTACTCTCCCATCTTTTCCCTTCCCTTCCCTTTCGTTTATCTTCCGTTCTTTTCCCTGTAAACACTGAATCAGTAGCTCGAGGAATCCAGTTATCTTTCGTTTGAACATATGTCGATGATAAGTAAAAGTAATGTTTTTGTCTTTAAATTGACGGTATGCCACTTCCTTATGATCACAGGTAGGTTGACTAATTGATACATACACACTTGGGTAGAACGATAGACAAGTAAACGAACCTTCGATACCCAGAAAGGAGCTTCGAAAGTGAAGATCCGCCGTTAGTGACCCACATGCCTTTAGACGGTGAGGGTGCG
This sequence comes from Eriocheir sinensis, assembly GCF_024679095.1. Classification (NCBI taxonomy): domain Eukaryota; kingdom Metazoa; phylum Arthropoda; class Malacostraca; order Decapoda; family Varunidae; genus Eriocheir; species Eriocheir sinensis. The sequence goes on from NW_026111641.1 coordinate 38,473, forward strand.
CCGCTGTCTCTCATTAGTATTGTTGCATTTTCACGCTCATTTCACTCACTAATCACCTGTCACGTCTACCAGGTAACTTGTGACCCTTTGACTTTATTGTGAGAGTGGAAGGAAGGCCGAGTGAGACTGGAAAAGCGTTTAAAATTGACAAGAATTGCGACCTGCGAGAAGAGAGTGGATGGGAGGTATAGGAAGATATGGCGAATCTCATTTTTAGTTATTTTTCCGTGTGTCTACGTGTTTTACGGCGCGTGTTTGTGGCCCACGGGTGTCTGTGGGTACAGGAACACATCTCACTGCCCCTGAGTACCCGGTAACAGCCTGGCATTGAGATAAAGACGAAGGCCCGTACCTACAAAGCAATCCTAGGGTTGGCTCCTGCGGGTCCTTTCCTCCCCTCTGCTCTTCTTCTTCTTCTTTTGACCTGTAACGCTTTGTATCGCTTCCTAGGTCCTCCTCCTCTCGTTCCTCCTTTCTTATTCACACACCTTCCTTTTCAGTGTTACGTATTTTTCTAATAAACTGAAATAAAGTCACTTATCTTCACTTCTTCAGACATTCTGCCACACAGTTCCAAAACCTCTCTTCCCCTCATATGTCAGCTCTAGGTAACGTAGGAGAGGAAAAAATAGGCGTTGGGGGACTGTGGCAGAAGGGAAGGGAAGGATAAGGAAGGAAAGGGAAGGGAAGGAAAGGGAAAGGAAGCAATGGGAAGGAAAGGGATAGGAAAGGAAGCAATGGAAAGGGATGGGATGGGAAAGGAAGGGATGGGAAAGGAAGAGGAGGAAACAAAACGAAACTAAAGGAGGGGAGAATTAATGGACCCGCAGGAGCCAACGCCAAAATGGACTCGCCAATCTCGGGCCTATATGATCAAATTTAGTTAACTTATGAAATGGGTTTGGCCTAGGATACGGCCTAGAAGCGGGAGGTGCGGCCTAGGAACTCCTAAGTGCAAGCAATGGCCGACCTCCAGCAGCACCGCAGACGCCAGCCCAGGAATTATCGCCCCCAGAAAGATGCTCTTGAAGAATACGACGACGACGAACTCATCAGAAGGTTTCGCCTGGACCGTGCGGGAATTCTTTTTGTCACCGATATGGTGCGAGACGTCCTGCAGAGCCCCACGAGGAGGAGCCATGCCCTCACGCCAGAGATGAGTCTTGATTCTCCTCAGGTGAGTAATTTGGTAGAGGTGGCAGTTAAGATTCGTTTTAGGTCCGTGCCAGTATCTCATTACCTACCTTATGAAACATCAGTATCTCTTCATATATCTTTTCTACAAACCTTCAACAGTCATGGAAACGCTTTGAAAATCCAATTCAAGGACTTTTTTTTTACTCTTGAAAATAGGGGATAATGTTTACGAAAGCGCGTCGCCTCCTCTGCTGGCCGCGGCGATGCTGCAGCGGGTATTGCGAGAAATACCTCCTCGCTGAAATAAGTCACATATACATGAGGGGGGGATCCAGGGGGGGGCCTACGCCCCCCTTGGTTATAAGGGGGGGTCGAGGGGGGCGCAGCCCCCCCGTTAGTAGGTCGTAAAGTTTGGTTGGAGTAGTTTAAATATACTCCCCGACCCTAAGCCCTCTGCGAGCTATTTTGCGGCTGCGGCGGCTGCAGCGTCGCCGCGGCCAGCAGAGGAGGCGACGCGCTTTCGTAAACATTATCCCCTATTTTCAAGAGTAAAAAAAAGTCCTTGAATTGGATTTTCAAAGCGTTTCCATGACTGTTGAAGGTTTGTAGAAAAGATATATGAAGAGATACTGATGCTTCATAAAGTAGATTATGAGATACTGGCACGGATCTAATACGAATCTTTACCGAGGTGGCTAAGGTTTCGTAAATATTATCCCTGCACTGCATTCAGGGACCAAAAAGAAATCCATGATGTAAGTATTAACTTTGCTAGAGGTGCCTAAGGGTTTGTAAATATTATCCAGTATTTGAAATGAGTCTTCCTTTACATCTCTCTGAATCCTTGTGAGATACATTTGTAATGCCCCGACGAGCTTATTTTCCATCCTTTCTATTTCCCAACACGGCCTCTGCGTGTATCGAAACACACGATAAATTAATCTAGACAAGGAGAGGGTATTCCCCGACTGCCTGGGATTGAACCCGCGACCAGCGTGACGGGAGAGCCACTCCTTACCGAGTCGGCCAAAGAGGTACCCCACTGGCTAAGTGGGTTATGGGAGGCTCGTTCATCAGGCCGTCGCCGCACTACACGGCTTTCCCCCCTATGTAGATTAATTTCTGTGTGTTGACAATGTCCCTTTGAGACATAACTCCACAATGTCCCTTTGAGACATACCTCCAACTCTTCCCATTTTCTATTACCCTCGGAGCATGGGCCATCCTACCTGTTACCCCTTCGGGGAAACTCAACAGAACTGCAGGAGAGGATGCCCACCGCTATGCCACCACTGTAATGCCCCGACGAGCTTTTTTTCCATCCTTTCTATTTCCCAACACGGCCTCTGCGTGTATCGAAACACACGAGAAATTAATCAAGACAAGGAGAGGGTATTCCCCGGCTGCCTGGTATTGAACCCGCGACCAGCGTGACGGGAGAGCCACTCCTTACCGAGTCGGCCAAAGAGGTACCCCACTGGCTAAGTGGGTTATGGGAGGCTCGTTCATCAGGCCGTCGCCGCACTGCACAATTATAATCATTGGTATTGGGTAATGAGAACACAGCGAGTGGGGTTTGATAATAATTAGGGGCATGTATTTCTACCCCAAGACCCCGGTGTACATGAGATGTCTTTTGTTGTAGCCCAATGTTACCCCAATGAATATGAAACCCTTCTGTTCCCTAATGAAAGGTTACAGCGGAGGTCACCCTCTAGCTGTTTGTTGTGTGTGCTCAAAGTACTCCACATAGGGCACAGAAGAGCCCCTCAAAGTGAGATGGGTCTAGTTCTGGAATAACACCCACAAATTGATCCTTCAAAGTGAGATGCATATGTTTATGGAATAATACCTATGATGCATCCTTCCAAGTGAGATGGATGTATTTCTGGAATAACACCCACAAACTGATAGTACAACAGACCCACATAAGTCAGATAGATTGGGAGGAAGACTGACCCCAGACAACCAAAAATCCAATTTATGGCAAGTTCAAAATACTGTGCCTACAGTAGTTATTTTTTGTCACACTATCACTAAAAATCATCATACAGTGCAGTAATAGTGGTGGGTGAGTCGTGGTGCAGGGCAGATATGTGTCGCATTTAGCTCCACACGAAAACTGCTCATCGACATGACTGGCAGGGCCAGGGGTGTGAGGGATCTCTGCTACGTTTGTGAGGATTTCACAGGCGAGAAGTGGATTGGATGCTGCTTGTGTCTTAGGTGGTGTCATGTGGAGTGTGTTAATTTGTATGGAATCAAGCAGGATAATATACCTAAAATAAATTAGATATGCACCCCGTGCCTCCATAAAGCATCTCTGGCTACCAGCTTTGTGGAAAATTTGGATGAATTCAAGTAAGAATTATATGAAGAAATATCTGTGGTTAGAAATGAGGTTGAATCAAGAGCTGAGAAGGTGCAAGAGGAGCTGGGATCAGTTGTTGATGTGCTTCGTGCTGAGAATGCAGAATCCAGTTGGGCTGAGGTGATCAAAATGGAAAATGGAAAAATAACTAAAGATGAAGATAGGCAGGAAAGTGAAGAAAAATCTTCTTGTTGTGAAAGCTTCTACGCAGGAAAAGAAGGCAACAGATATGAAGGATGAAGTTTCCCAGGCATTGAATGGCATTCAAATAACTGATTGAAGATTCACATATGAAGGTAATATTGTCATGAACTTTGATGATGAGAACACAAGGGCTGAGGCTGCTCAAAAATTGGAGTCTGTTGAGCAAATTAGTACCAAGAATGTTGGAAAGATGAAACCAAAGATCATGATATGCAATATGCATAAAGAGGAGACAAAAAAAAAAATAAAGGAGACCATCTTGGACTGCAGTGAGTTCTTACACACAATTCAGCTGTACAATGCACTGCACCCAACTGTGAGAGAACTGACTTACAAGAATCATGATAGGTTGAAATGAGAATGGGGAATGTACACAGTGAGAGACAGATACCATGCAATTATATGTTACCATTGTCAAAAATACGGCCATCTTGAGGCCAACTGCACTGCTAAGAACAATTGAGAGGCCCCAAAGTGTTACAAATGTGCTGGAGATCATAAATCAAAGGATTGCTCCATGGCTGAGAATAAATGCGTAAATTGTATGAGGTACAAGAAGCCTGAAATCTATCACTCTGACCAGTGTTGTGTAGTTCTTCAGACTGAAATTGAGTTAATTCGTAACATAACCGATCATGGCTATTAATTAGTGTTTGTACTCGGATATAAATTGTGTGTGATAAGTGTTTAGTTAACTTCAGTGAACTGGAAATAATCATTGGATATTTGATTGTGATACTATACAGAAAATATCAGACATGTCTGACATGACTCTCCGGGTTTGGTGGGTGTGATAGACTGCACTCACACAAGAATAACTGCACCAAAAGTGTTTCCAGACAAGTATATCAACCGGAAGGGATATCACAGCATCAATGTACAGATTGTCTTCATTGCAAGATGTGAAATCATCAGCTGTTTGGCTAAGTGGCCAGGATCTGTAAGTGATTCAAGGATCCTCATTGAAAGTGGGCTCAAGCAGTGTTTTGACGCTGGTATAATCCCACGTGGATGCTCACTGCTAGAAGACCATGGGTATCCCTGTAAACCTTGGCTGTTGACACCTTATCTTAATCCCCAGCCAGGACCACAAGCAAATTACAATATGTAAGTTTACACACACTTGCTTGCTATGCAGAATCAACATAATTGTGGGGATGTTGCAAGGTAAAGCAGGGATAGCATAACTGTGCACTCCATGGCTTGGGTATGATTTCATTATCTCATTAATATTTTGGGGGGTTGGGGAACAGGTAACTGCAAGTGTTGATTGAAACAGTTCAATGTAGGATATATGCTTTGACCAGACAAAAGTGTCACTTATAAATGTTTGAGTATCCTAATAACCTTACAATGTGGCTTCCATTTATTTAATTACAGAGCACACTCAAAGATCAGGAATGTTGTGGAGAGGGGAATTAACCAGCTGAAATGAAGATTTCCAGTTCTCCACACTGAAATAAGAGTCAGTCCACCCCTGAAGGTGTGCCAGATTGTCTATGTATGTGCAGTGCTGCACAACATTTGCAAGAGGCACAATATTCCTCTTGATGATGAGCATCTGGATAATCAAAATGCTGTCCCAGACCATGATGTTGGGGCAATAGCACCAGCAGCTTGGGGACAAGACAATGGACGAACCTTCAGGGACCACTTTGCTGCAACTCACTTCAGGTACTTTGTTCATTTAATATTCACTGATGTCAGTAACTTTTTCACACTCAAACTTTTTCAGTTAATCATTTACCATGATCAAAGTTTTTCATCCTTGAAATGTATTGTCATTATACGGCATTTGTCTTCATTGTATCTTTATACTTACACCATCATGTCAAGCAAAAATTCCCATTATCAATAATACTAAGGTAGTTTTCATAATTTTTATATTTATTCAATAAATAACAAGTTTCTTACTATTATATATGTTTTATCTTACAACATAACATTATATTATAAAATATTAATTACACTAATAATGGACTAATTATTGCACTTTGGTTTTATTGTTCTTTACCCACATTATTTATTATAACTTCCCAAAATAAATTATTGTTTTCATCTTTACAATCGAATGTCATGTCCCTGTTTTCTTTATCCAGACTGCAGTAATGTTCAAAAGACATTGAAGACAGAGCTTCCAGGTCGTCCCAGAACACTGATGCTTGGGCTCTTCTAGCATTGCTCTCCCGGCAGCAACAAAGCCAGCACCATGGGACTTCTTAGGTGATGGCCCCAACACAATGCAGGTTTCGTTAGGGCTGTAACAGAAAGAGATAAAAATGTCGAGTGTCTTATTATGGCTATCTGTGATGTGTTAGTTAATAAATTCTGCACCTTTCTTGTCACAAATTTTGCTAGTCCCTCTTACCACTATTTGGTACTTGTCTGCATGTAAGGAAAAACTCTGACCCTACACTGAGTGCTGGAAATCTCGCATGCCTGCAATGCTCATCGATTGAAAGATGCCCACTTTTCCTTATTCTTACTCTAGCTTTCTTATTTGCACCCCTCACTCCACCTCCTCCTCCTTTTTTTCACCTTTGCCACTCTGCCACATCAGTCCCAACTCATCCCTCTCTTTGTCTCATGTCATTCATTAACTCCTGAATGCATTTCAGAATATCTGTATAGATTTAATTCTCTTAAGATGATAATAGTGGTATGCATACTGCAACACACAACAATGAAGATCTACAGTTGCACCCTTAAGAGGAGTTGCTTGAACAGCCATAACCACCAACGTTAGCAGAATGACATACAGCAGCAGAGAAAGGAATGATGAGGGAGAGAGAGAGAGAGAGGTCAGGTAGATTATAGTAACTATGATATGTGTCACTCCCTTTTTTTTCAGTGTGCACCAGTCTCCCCCAATCCTTTGATGGTTGTCCAACAAATGTTCTATTATCCATCCCGAGCACTAGCAGGCTTTGCTTTGACTGCTTTTGACTGTGCTTTGAGTGGGTGTCAGGGGTGTTGGTGGCCCGCCTCCTGGAATTAAATCATTTATGTATTAGGGTGTGTGATGTTACATTACTAACAGTGGTCACACCTAAGCTAACACATTCTGACAAATTTCCTGCCGACAAAATGCAGGGTGTTGTGTAACTTACTGTGATTCCAGTTATGTATTATCATTCCAGGGTATGATTGGTATTATCAACATGGGAATATCTCATCCTTTACTCAACCAATTGCTCTTCTGTTGTCATACATTTATTAAACTAACATATCAGACCTCCCAGAAAATTGTAGGGAAGAGTGTAAAGATCAAAGCAAGTTTAGATATAGCTATGAAATGTGTGTGGGAGACTGCATGGCCACAGGCGGCCAATGCAACAATATGTGGAAGCATTCTTATTGGGTTTTTATTGTGGTGAGTTGTGAGTTGTGTCTGCCAGAGGACGCTGTGGGTTATTAAGCTACCTAAGGACGTGCAGGTTCCCACAAACATATCACGGCTATTTTAGTATTTGTTTGATCTTTTCACTGTTTCCCAGGGATTCTCAGGAGGTTCGAAGGTAATAGAATTCATGTATGACTTGTGAAAAGATTAAGTTGGGTAAGTACATAGCTGGGCACGATAACAGAAAACCTTATTCCCGATAACCGATAACTGATAATGAAAAACCTTGTCGGTGATAACCGATATTTGTTAACTGGAGACACAAATATAACCGATAACCGATAACCGATATAAATCCACAATTCCAATACTAGCTAGCGATAAGTCCGATAGGCTAAAACGATACTATATTGATATTTCAAATAAAAAACATAGATGAATTCAAATTTTCATTATCTGTATTTTAGAAAACTTATAAAACCTGAAAACCACACGTTGACACGTACATATAGACGGTAATATTAGAAACGCCTGAACCGGTGTTGTGTTATTTGGCGTCCTCACCGTCAAAAACAAACACTGGTCTCCCGTGAACTGCGCATGCTCAGACCAGCAAGAACAGACCTGTACACTCTCACAAAGCTTTTTAACCATAATTAAGAGTTGCTGGAAGGCTGAATCAGACATACAGTACCACTACCACCATCCTCGCTGTTTCTAGAACGACACGTACTGTACGAGTTGTATTTATATGTACAGAGTGTCGTTTTAGAAAAGGTGAAGATAATGGTACTGTATGTCTGATTCAGCCTTCCAGTAACTCTTAATGTGTTAAAAAGCTTTGTGAAACTGTACAGGGCTACGCTTACTGGTCTGAACATGCGCAGTTCGTGAGAGACCAGTGTTTGTACATAAAAGCGCCAGCTTTTGACGATGGGACACCAAATAACACAACACCGTGTGCCTTCAATACCATGGCATGCTCACAAACGAATATGGAATATCAAATTTAAAGCAGTGAATAATCACTTTTTGGGGCAAAGTTAAATGATTTTACTCTTTGATATATTGATTTTTGAGTCTAACATAAAAAATAACCTAATGTTTTTAATATTGATAATCTAAATATGAAATATCTTCACCGAAGATATTTCATACCCCAAAGTTTTTCCATACAACACTGGGCGCCCGGCCACGCATGCGCAGTAGGGAGGAAACAATGTTTTTTTCTTTTCTGAGAGGCGGAAAAAAGATACCGATATATATTTAAATAAGTAACGGATGGCCGATAACCCGATTTTGTTATCAGCGATAAAGTATCGTGATAACTTATCACAATAACGCCCAGCTATGGGTAAGTAGGAGGAACTTTGCACGTTAATAATACCAAACTATTTATGCATCTCTGGGCCATCATCGCGGCTGTCCTGACGTACTAAAAACTACTAAAATGAAAAAAAACATGTAGGTACTACAAGGACTCTAACTGCTAATATGAACTTCAAGCGTGGGATTTTATAGCACAGCAGGCTCATCTGGTTGGCCCATCCATTTAACAGCACGACAAGAATATACAGTGGAAAAGGTCAGATGGGCAAAAAAACTGCTGGCAGCCTGCAAGTTGATATCCGGGAAAGCTGCAATGGTGGCTATACGGACTGGAAGGGTGTGCCATGAGCAGTGTTCGGTACTTGTGTTCAGTCTTGAAAATTAAATAGCACATCAGATAAACGAGTGTGGAAACTATACGTATCAAAGTTTGTTTCTACTTATACTTTATCCGGATAATAGTGGTACAGTAGTGGCAGGTTGGGGAGCGCGTGGTGAGGTGAGGCACAGTCACTGGTCATTTGAATATATTATTCCTGGGCTGCCTCCTCGACCTTGAAATATACAGAAATCAATGCATAGATGTAGTGTGTTTCACTCTACATTTTCCCGGTAGGTTCGATGGCACCCCGGCACCAAGTGGTCATTGCCGCGCTGTCTGTTCAGTGCCTGTCATAGGTTATGCAGGATGGCCAGTGGTGCCCTTGTTCTGTGGTAACTGCAGCTGGTGAGTTACAACTTAATGAGTGTGACATGACTCTCACGCCAGACAAGCTATAGCTGTTCCATCGACTTACTTCCCTTAACATGACTCCCTCCCCATCCAAGTTAGCTGTTCCATCAGTTTCCTCAGCATGATACAGCCCCTTCCTCCAAGCCCAGGTCGCTGTTCCATCAGTTTCCTCAGCATGATACAGCCCCTTCCCAGCCAAGCCAAGTTAGCTGTTCCATCAGTTTCCTCAGCATGATACAGCCCCTTCCCAGCCAAGCCAAGTTAGCTGTTCCATCAGTTTCCTCAGCATGATACAGCCCCTTCCCAGCCAAGCCAAGTTAGCTGTTCCATCAGTTTCCTCAGCATGATACAGACCCTTCCCAGCCAAGCCAAGATAGCGGTTCCATCAGTTTCCTCAGCATACAGCCCCTTCCCATCCAAGCTGTTCCATCAGTCCACTTGCCTGGAGAAACCCTTGTGTGTCGTAGGGTGGGCGAGGTGACGCACCCCTCAGCCTATGCCCCTGTTGTTTGATTTGTAGAACACATGAGGCCACTTGCCGATGTGAGTAAAACTAACCTTATGTAAAATATATGGGTCTATATTCCTACAACACATATCCTAATCTGGTTGATGATAATAGGCTGAGAATCTTGTAGATGATAATAGGCTGAGAATCTGGTAGATAATAATAATCTGGTAGATCATAATAGGCTGAGTATATAGCCCCCAAAATTAGCAATCCTCGACCTTTACACCTGGCCACAGTCCTTCAAAATATCCTTGATTTTCACACCTGGCCACAGTCCTTCAAAACATCCTTGATTTTCACACCTGGCCACAGCCCTTCAAAACATCCTTGATTTTTACACCTGGCCACTGTCCATCAAAACATCCTTGATTTTCACACCTGGCCACAGTCCATCAAAACATCCTTGATTTTCACACCTGGCCACAGTCCTTCAAAATGTAACGTACCTGCCGACATATCAACACCGCAGAAGCCAGTTAAAAGCCAACTGGGAAAATTGGGAATAATCCCTTGTATATGGCCATGGTTATTTACCGGATCCAGTTTCTCCTCAGCCGAAACAATACCCGTAGAGGTTAATATGTCATAAGTAGATAAGGGAAAGAGAGAAATACGAACTACAGCTTGGGTTAGCACCCTGATATAAATCCAGCCGAATCCCTATATTTATATATATATATATATATATATATATATATATATATATATATATATATATATATATATATATATATATATATATATATATATATATATATATATATATATATATATATATATATATATATATATATATAGATAGATATATATATATATATATATATATATATATTTATTTATTTATTTATTTATACGTTAGGACTTAGAAATTAAGGGAAAATTAAGTTTAGAATTAACATACAAAAAGTCAACCTCAGAAAGGCAGAGGAAGGATAGATTAATGTACCAAGCTGAAAGGCGAGAAAGAAAAGTGTTGGAACCTTGAGGTAGCCACGTCAGGGGAAAGGTCACGAGTTAACCGCTCGGCCTGACGAGATTCATTCGGGGACTTAACCTTTCCACGGCACAGGTGAGGGCGCGAGACAGCTAAAGGCCGGTGTCCCGGGGTTAGGCCAGGGGAGTGGCCCGCCATCTTGAAGCCGCCCCAATTGAGAGTCAGGAATGGACCCAGACGCCAGTGGTGAACAAGGGTCATGCCCTCAGTCATGAGTGCCTGAACTGAGCCGAGGTAAAGGCGAGCCAGTCCAGTACCTGCCGCCCCCGAGATCAGCAGGCTGGTGATGGGAGTAAAAACGGCTCCGAAACCCCGCCTTTAGGCACGGCATAACAGCCTATAGTGAAACTCTCAGGCCTCCACCAAGCCAAGGAAATTGAGTAAACGGGTGGGGCATCCGCTTGGTGGACGAGGGGCAAACAGTGACCTCACCCCCCCTTTAGCTGTAACAGTCTGATCTTTCTCTCATACTTACCTTTCTCTTCCTATTTTTGTCCTGAGTGTGTCATGAGTGTTTTTATTTGTGTATGCACGCCGATGCGGGAAGTTGAAATCGGATTGTCTACTCAATCGGGCGGTAGCCCTGTGATATATATCTACATATGGTCATCTCTCGTGTGTAGCATTTATCGATAAGAATGTTAGGAATTAAAAGAAAGATTTACCATTTTGTATTAACCAAAACATGCTACACTTCCATCGGGAGTGAGGATTAAACCAATAAATTGTATTCTGTCTATGTCCAGTATTAATGCATACAGCCTTCCTAGCCTAAGGTGCAGTCTTGCAATCTCCCTCACCATGACCTCCGAAGGTAACCACGACCCCACACTACCAAACTTGGGACTGAGGATACCATCTACCTCAAGGAACAACCCATAGTAAGCTGGGGAGCGACGGACACTATCTACCAGGTGGGACAGTTGTTAAAGTCAAGTGTTGCCAGGCCTGCCCTTGGCAGGGAAAGTCTGGGGACTAAACTGTTAGTTTAGTTCCGCCCCACCTGGTTCATAGAACTGCCGTTCCTCACTTACAGGCTTTGGAGGTTGTGCCATATTGCAACCTCCTGGTGGCAGCTTACAGAGAGGGAACAGCAGGGAATCGAACCCAGCTGTACACTCTGTGAGGTTGAGGAATCTTAGCGTCACTATTGTTCCTCTTCCTCCCCCTTTTTTATATTTTTCAACCTGTGATGGCCAGGGGTCGAACCCGGGGCTGTTATAAAAAAATCCTTGATTTTTCACACCTGGCCACAGTCCATCAAAACATCCTTCATTTTCACACCTGGCCACTGTCCATCAAAACATCCTTGATTTTCACACCTGGCCACAGTCCATCGAAACATCCTTGATTTTCACACCTGGTTACAGTCCATCAAATCATCCTTGACCTTCACACCTGGCCACTGTCCATCAAAACATCCTTGACCTTCACACCTGGCTACAGTCCTTCAAAACATCCTTGATTTTCACACCTGGCCACTGTCCATCAAAACATCCTTGACCTTCACACCTGGCCACAATCCTTCAAAACATCCTTGATTTTCACACCTGGCCACTGTCCATCAAGACATCCTTGACCTTCACACCTGGCCACAGTCCTTCAAAACATCCTTGATTTTCACACCTGGCCACAGTCCATCAAAACATCCTTGACCTTCATGCTGGCCACAGTCCTTCAAAACATCCTTGATTTTCACACCTGGCCACTGTCCTTCAAAACATCCTTGACCTTCACAACTGGCCACAGTCCTTCGAAACATCCTTGATTTTCACACCTGGCCACTGTCCTTCAAAACATCCTTGATTTTAACACCTGGCCACAGTTCTTCAAAACATCCTTGACCTTCACACCTGGCCACAGTCCATCAAAACATCCTTGATTTTCACACCTGGCCACAGTCCTTCAAAACATCCTTGACTTTCACACCTGGCCACAGTTCTTCAAAACATCCTTGACCTTCACACCTGGCCACAGTCCATCAAAACATCCTTGATTTACACACCTGGCCCCATTCCTTCAAAACATCCTTGATTTTCACACCTGGCCACTGTCCTTCAAAACATCCTTGATTTTCACACCTGGCCACTGTCCTTCAAAACATCCTTGATTTTCACACCTGGCCACAGTCCTTCAAAACATCCTTGATTTTCACCCCTGGCCACAGTCCTTCAAAACATCCTTGATTTTCACACCTGGCCACAGTCCTTCAAAACATCCTTGATTTTCACCCCTGGCCACAGTCCTTCAAAACATCCTTGATTTTCACACCTGGCCACAGTCCTTCAAAACATCCTTGATTTTCACACCTGGCCACAGTCCTTCAAAACATCCTTGATTTTCACAACTGGCCACAGTCCTTCAAAACATCCTTGATTTTCACACCTGGCCACTGCCCATCAAAACATCCTTGATTTTCACACCTGGCCACAGTCCTTCAAAACATCCTTGATTTTCACATCTGGCCACAGTCCTTCAAAACATCCTTAATTTTCACACCTGGCCACTGCCCATCAAAACATCCTTGATTTTCACACCTGGCCACAGTCCTTCAAAACATCCTTGATTTTCACACCTGGCCACTGTCCATCAAAACATCCTTGATTTTCACACCTAACCACAGTCCTTTAAAACAACCTTGATTTTCACACCTGGCCACTGTCCTTCAAAACATCCTTGATTTTCACACCTGGCCACTGTACTTCAAAACATCCTTGATTTTCACACCTGGCCACTGTCCTTCAAAACATCCTTGATTTTCACACCTGGCCACAGTCCTTCAAAACATCCTTGATTTTCACACCTGGCCACTGTCCTTCAAAACATCCTTGACTTTCACACTTGGCCACTGTCCTTCAAAAAAAACATAAGTAAGTTGAATTATGAGACATTCGTGACATTGTACTGCTCAGAATTCCACTTTCCTGTACATCCACACAACCTCTGTGTGTCACAAGCTGCACGAGAAATTTATCCAGACCTGAAAAGGTAGAAACATATTTTCCAGCACCAGGGATTGAACCCACGGCCAGCTATAGACGGGGAAACACTCTTCCACTAAGTTGGTCAAAGAGGTATCTACCCTGCTGGCTAAGTGGGTTTGGGAGGCTTTCCACATCAGGCGGGTCACTACACGGCTCCCTTTCCATTAGACCAATTTGTGTGTTGCCTGCTAAAACTTCTGTTTGCCATGAATCCTTTGGAGAGAGTGGGCATCCATCATACTGCTCCCAACACAGGGGAGGCACAACAGAACACAGGAGAGGCTTTCACTGCTTTAGCCACCACTTGTATTGGCCAGAATTCCACTTTCCCGTACATCCACACGACCTCGCATGTCACGAAACACACAAGAAATTGATACAAACCCAGAAAGGGGGAAACACAGGGCCATATTTTCTGGTGGGGCTAGGGGGGCTATAACCCCCCAGTGTTTTCCTAGAAATGCTTAATTTTCCAAAAAATTCACCCAGCTGTGCATGCTCGCTTTGCTCACCCCCCTACCCCCCTACACTCATGAACCTATGATGCCCTCTAGTTCCCCCCCAGAATTTACCATAATTACAGCCCTGAAACGAATGGTTCTGGGGCCAGGCATCAAACCTGCAATAGGCCAGATGGGAAACAACCCTTCTACTAAGTCTGCCAAAGTGGTGCAGTACTACACTTGCTAGGTGGGTTTGGAGGACTTTCCACACCAGGCAGCTGATCACTACACAATAGCTGCAAGAAACCTATAAATTTACAAAATAGTATTCGGATTAGAGGCTGTTAAAGGCAATACTAAAATGCAGAAATTTTGGGTTACCTTTTCACTAGTGAGGGACCAGAAAAGGGAACATTTTGGGTAATGGTACTCTTCACCCTCATGTGAATCCACTACAGCTTCAAGTCAGTTTAGTTTATGAAGCGGCTGCTTTGTGGTGGGTGATGGCTCAGTGGGTGCAAGCAGGATTTTGTAGAGGGAGGAGTGACCTTTTTCCTCTATATTTTTGTTATTTGTTTCATGTAATGTTGATCATTACTGCTCACGTAAAGTTGCACTGCATTCAAACTTACCAAACCTGTCAACAGCATATATGTTTTTGTGATCAGAAAAATTCCAATTTGTACCAATAATTATTTGTTTTCATTATTCAAAGAGGTATTTTGGGTATACTTCAAATAAGTTGTACAGAAAAATTGCATTGCTACATCATTCAGTTCAAACTAGAATAATAACCACACATTTACACTTGATGTGCATTTCATATGTATAAACCTTAGTCATCACAGCCTAAGTATGTAACAATATAATCACAAGTTATGCCATCAGTGATGCCCGGGTTCATGGCTCACCGCATAACAGTATTAAGTGTTGAGTTATGCTTTACTGATCTTACATTATTCCCTACAGGTGTGTGGAACTGTGTGAAGAGACAAAAAGTGAAAAATGAAGTCCATGATAGTGAGGGCAAAATTTACTGATGTACCAAGGTGTGGCTCAGCGACAGGCTGCAGAGTTCAGGTAAATGGTAAAAAATGTGTCAAATTTTGCACAAAAAGCAGTGCCCTTCATGGATCAGTTAAGAGCCCATTTTTAAGTTGATATGTTACATAGAAATATATTTAAATGTGGCATGAATATACATGATGTACTGGGTCTGCTGAAGATAAAAAATTGGTTTATCAATTAGATGAACCATGATCCCGGGGTATTGAATGGGGAACTTAGACTATATAATTGCTCCAATAAATGGCCAATTGATCTGTAATGGACAATAGCAGCATGATGAATGGTGGTAAGTCCCATGACAATTACACATTAGGTAAATCTAGAATTTTGATCATCCCACCAGTGAAGAGAATCAGGCTTGCTTGAGTGTTCCGGCTTTAACCCAGAAACGATTGCATTCTTACTAGTAACTGGCCTAATAAATTGTTTCATTAAAATCCTAGAATTGAAAGAGAAAGTAGCTAGTTTCAGGCCCGGATTAAACTTGCATTGGGTCCTATGCCACCCACACTTTTGGGCCCCCTCCCCCTTGAATAAATTAGGCAAGATCTGGACAATTTCATATTTTATTGAACCATCAGAATGAATTAATGATACAAGATATTTAATACAGAGTGTCATCATCTTTATTTTCTTTATATTCTGTATTAGCAGCATACATACCATACTTATGAACATAGGTAACTATAGCAGCTACACCAATGCCCGTTTTCTTGATTTCTCTTGTGAAAACCGTTCAATTATGGTTTCAAATGTCATTGAGGAGGTGACATCATTTTCAATTGACACAACAGATAAAGCATTCAGTCATTTTTGAGTCATTGTTGAACGAAATCTGTTTTTGATCAAAGACAGTTTGGAAAATGAACGTTCACCTTCGCAGACTGTGACTGGTAATGTTAAGAACAGTCGCAGAGCAGTTGAAACATTGACAAATGTTGACTCTACAACTGGATTCTTCCTTAAGTATTTTAACAGGACATGAGGATCACAATCCAACTTCAAATGGGCTACAAATTCTGAGAATGTTACAAATTCATCCTCGCAGTGGGGTTCCAAGTCATTGATGTATTTTTTCACCAAGCTGGATACATCAACTCTCAGCTGTGCAGTATCATTCTCCCTCAATGACTTGATAAAGGCAAAGTCGTCAGATATCTTGTGATAAGCCTGGCGACGTTGAGCTAAACTTGCAAGTAACTTGTCAATGACGACAACAAAACTCTGTACAGGGAATTTTTGTGCATCTTGAAGATCTGCATCAGGTTCAGCAGAATCATCAGCTTGACGCCGCCGTTTTCTCTTCCGTACCTTTTCTGATACATATACTTGCTGAACATTTTCCATGAGATTTTTTGCATCATTCTCCAGTTCATCAAATTGTTCACGAAGCTCAGCAACAAAACTTTCAAGTGATAGAAACAACGATACAGCCATGTTGATATAAATATTTGTGCTTTGGAGAAGAGTACTAGCTTTCTGAAAGCGCTGGAGGATCTTGTTCCAAAGAACACACATAAATGCATTTTCAAGAAGGCACATTTTCTCTGCAAAAACTGATGCAGCAAGTCGAGCATCTCCTTTTACTTCCTCATTGTCTGCAATTTAATTTAATTAACATAACATAGATGCTAGTTAAGTGCAGTGCTTTCACTGATTCAGAATGGAAATGCCAACGTGTGGAAGATAATGTTTTTAGGGTTAGAATTCTACCATTTTCATTAGGTGACAATCCCTTTGTTAGTGAATTCCAGCACTTTGTTGATCCAAATGAATATGCATATAATTCCTGCACAAGTCCAAAGAAATTGCAAGCATCCAGGCAACAGTTGACGCTGGCAATCCCAACTATATTTAAAGAATGTGCTGCACATGGAATGTAATCTACTAATTAATGGATTTATTTCCTTAATTATTTATTTATTTATTTATTTATTTATTTTTTTTTTTTTTTACGTCTTGGCCTATTGCACCGGAAGGCTTCTTCCCGGTGGATCCTGAGTTCCTGATGGTCGGCCCAAGGCTTCTTCCCGGTGGGGCGTGATGGTCGGCCCAGCCCGTTCTGGCGCAGGCGAGTGTTTATAGTGGCGCCATCTTGTTGCTTGTAGACCAGCATATCTCCCTGACATATTTGCAGCGTTGTCATAACTTTGGCCTCTGCAGTCATCAAGGGATAGAGTAACTTTCTCGAGAGTTTTCAGTACATCTTGTTGAAGACTTTCACCTGAATGGCTCTCATTTGCCACCAAGAACGCCTTCCTAGCTTCAGTAGTTTTTGCTCGAGCTCGACCAGAAGTCGCAACGAACATTCGCCGAATCTGACTCATTTCATGCGCTGTGACAAAAAACCTTCCTGACGCCATAAAAATTAATATATCTGCATAAAAAATCATATATGAACATTTCAATATGTTGACTATCTTGTATTCAAACCATTGTAAGATATTTATATAAAAAGTTACTAATTTTATATAATCATTTCATTATATAAACCAACCTATATTAAGCGCCTTATTATATATGTATATATATATATATATATATATATATATATATATATATATATATATATATATATATATATATATATATATATATATATATATATATATATATATATATATATATATATATATATATATATATATATATATATATATATATATAAGCATAAATGGTTAGAAATAAGGTTGAATACTAAAAAAAATATGAAATAACATGTATAATAAGGCGCTTAATATAGGTTGGTCTCTATAGTGAAATGATTATATAAAATTAGTAACTTTTTATATAGATATCTTAAAATGGTTTTAATACAAGATAGTCAACATATTGCAGTGTTCATTTATGATTTTTTATGCAGATATATAATTTTTTGTGGCCATACTGGTGAGTTGCCGGTTTCCCGCCGCCCGCCGGCGCTGTTGACTTAACTGTATTGCCAACACTTGTAAACAAGTTCTCGCTATTTTATTTTATCTATTTATTTATATATATATATATATATATATATATATATATATATATATATATATATATATATTTATTTATATATATATATATATTTTTTTTATCAACAGTCCAACGAAGCATACTGATCTCCCTGAGGCTACGGGCATTTCCGGGATTTCCATTATGTGGGGGCCCAATTATGGGTCGGGTCTATCAGGTTTTGTGGGCCCCTCACTGATTGGGGCACTATGCCATGGTGTACTTGGCGTATAGGATAATCCGGCCCTGGCAAGTTTCATATTTTATTTGGCATTGGCCAAGCCTTACCTTGATGTTTCATTTTAATGAGGGACATTTTTAACTGAATTTTGTCCGGGGTCACAACTGTACCCAGTCCCTTGGCGGGAAGGAGACGGAAATGCAACACCCCTCATTTTCTTCTTTGCAAGGGCTGAGGCAAATTACTACAATATTTCAATAAAATTCAAGTAATTTTGTATGAAAATATAAATATAGATTCAAAATTATAGCAGAGAATAAATCCTTGCTGAAGCCTGATTTTACCATTATCAGCTTGATAAGAGGGTGTCAAGAAGCAATTGGAGTTGCAAAGTTTTCCCTACAATGGCATCTTTTCTCCGAAGAGTTCGGCTCGGCTTGAGAGTATGCGCCAATATACACTCCACTACAACCAGTCCAACGAGAAAGCGGGGAACACGTATGGCGATGAGAAGGAGCCCAGCGGTGGCGTCAAGCTGCATATGAGGAATGAGGTCACAAAGATTTTTTCCTAGGCCTTTAAATCTTGCTCTATAATATTCAATGTACGATTCTGTAACTTAAATACTGAAAATAAATAAAGAAAACCCTGAGTTCTCCAGAAATGCAACAGAAAGGTAACAGTTTTCGTTTTGACTCTCAGAAAGTGGACATTTTAGCAGATGGGTGGGGGTGGGGGGGGTCGTCCGACACCTTCGACCCCTCCCCCCCCTGTATCGGTGGAAGGCTTGGTTACTCTTGGTGTCCTGGGTGGGTGAGATGCGGGGGTTCCCATACACCTGCCTGCCACCTGAGGGAACGGACAGGTGTAAAGGAAGGTTAACCCGGTAGCTGCGGGGATCATGTTTCTTAAAGGCTCTTCCCTCTGAGCAAGAAAAATTAGAAAAAATCATCCCTCTTACAAACCATTTCATAATATATATCAACGCATTTGTGATCAGTTTATGCATCATCTAATTTTGGGAGTCTATATCATGGCACAAATTTGGCCCGTCGCTGCTACATGGTAAAGCTACAAATTTGGCCCCTCGCTGGTACCAGGTTAATTAACGCTCCCTGCCTACTTCCCCCCCTCTACCCACCCTACTTACCTTCTTCCTCAATTATTTCATAACTTATTTTAGCCAGAGTTCCACCTCCCTCATGCCCTCCTTCCCCCTAGCTTCCCTGTCTCCTATCACTTCTTTTTATCTTCACTTCTATCCCCCTAACGTGTTCCTTCCCCTAACCTCCCTGCCTACTTCCTCCCCTCTACCCACCCTACTTACTTTCTTCCTCAATTGTTTCATCACTCCTCTTATCCAGAGTTCCACCTCCCTCATGGTCTCCCTCCCCCTAACTTCCCTGTCTCCTATCACTCCTGTTACCCAGAGTTCCACCTCCCTCATGGTCTCCCTCCCCCTAACTTCCCTGTCTCCTATCACTCCTGTTACCCAGAGTTCCACCTCCCTCATGCTCTCCCTCCCCCTGCTTCCCTGTCTCCTATCACTCCTTTTTACCTTCAGTTCTATCCTCCTAATGTGTTCCTTCCCCTAACCTCCCTGCCTACTTCCTCCCCTCTACCCACCCTACTTACTTTCTTCCTCAATTGTTTCATCACTCCTCTTACCCAGAGTTCCACCTCCCTCATGCTCTCCCTCCCCCTACCTTCCCTGTCTCCTATCACTCCTTTTTACCTTCAGTTCTATCCTCCTAATGTGTTCCTTCCCCTAACCTCCATGCCTACTTCCTCCCCTCTACCCACCCTACTTACTTTCTTCCTCAATGTTTCATCACTCCTTTTACCTAGAGTTCCACCTCCCTCATGCTCTCCCTCCCCCTGACTTCCCTGTCTCCTGTCTATCCTCCCACTTTGTTAGCCTGCCCGCTGCAGTTGACACATATTTCACCTTCACTGGTAGCCTGGTAAAATATACTCAGAGGTCTTTCTCTGCCTCTGTGGTGGATAGTGGAATGTTTCCCATGTGGTACTGGTGTGCTGGATATCCCCTCCCAAGGTGCAGGACTTTACATTTTTCTTCATTGAATTGTAGCAGGCACTTTTTGTTCCATCCATGTAGCTTGGTGACATCTTGTAGGAAATCCGCAGTCAAGGGGTCAACTATTCCAGCATTCCTTCTTACCTTTATTAGTTTACCTCCCTCACATACTCCTCTTACTAACCTCCCTGTCTCCTACGTCCCCTTCAATTACTCTAGACTACCGGTATTTCATCACTCCGTTTTATCTTTAGTTTCACCTCTTTCATACTCCTCTTAATAACCTCCCTGTCTCCACCGTCCCTTCCAACTACTCTTAACTATTTCATCACTCCTTTTTATCTTTAGTTTCCCCTCCCCCTAACTTTCCTCTCCTTTACCCCTGCCCAGCCATACTACAGGCCCGGCACCACCGCGGAGAACGGCGTGATCCTGACGGCGCAGGTGGTGCTGACGCTGGTGGCTGTGCTGCCCTCCATGCAGGGGAAGAACCGGGCGAGGGTCAACATTGCCAAGACCAATGCCATCAGGTGAGGGAGGGAATAGTGGATGAAAGGGGGACGGCGGCAGGGTAAGGAGGGATACTGAAGGAAGACGGGGTAAGGTAGAGAGGAAGGACATGGGGTTAAGATCTAAATAAGTTACTCAAAGACTGTGCCTATGGGTTCTATGACATAATATATAAAGGTACTTGGAGATATCATATTGTTGTGCTGGAAGCTTCCTCCGGCGACCATAGGCCTCTAGAAGGCTCCCGGAGAAACGAGGCGGGAGGGCAAGGCAGGCCGTCCAGGCGCGGCCAGGCGCCAGGCGGGAAGTGTTGCCAACTCGCATATATTTTTGCTACATGTTCTTGTATGATCTAAAATATACTGTAACATTCTAGACTGTACTGTTCTGGATATATATAGGAGAAGAGTGCGAGAGAGGGCCAGTCCCAGTCATAGTAAGCTAGTGGTAAGTGAAGAGTCAGAGTGAAGCGTACTACTAAGAAAGAATATTAAACTACAGAAGCTGTGCAAAATGTTTACATATCTCCCTCCCACGGAGTCTCTTGACGGCGACACGAAACCCAAGTAACACGTCCGGCATAACAATATCATATGCAACAACAGATTCAACACACAATTAATATTTTGCAAATTTAGGTCACTATCTGCAGTAGCATTAAAATTGCTGCCTACTAACGGTTTCAGGGGTGTAATGTGTATATTATAATGTACATGTGTATGTATGACTGTACGTGTGGCGACATCCGGTCGGTGTCGCACAACAGGATGTCTAACAACACGTCGTGCTTTTGGCCGTGGGAAGCTGTGATGAACTGACACTAGGATCAGCAAATGATGACTTTCATCAACAGTTTATGTGACAAATAGCCTTTCCGAGCTAACCTTTTCAAATTTCTCGGAATTGGAGTCAGCTGTCCATGACTCTCTACCGGTTTACCTTGCCCCATATGTACATTACCCATCGCTGATCTTGCCGGTGGTTCTTTTTATCATCATTGTCATCCCCCTGTTCTGCCTTGTTAAGCGGGCTCTGAGTTTATACAACCATCTTCAGGCAAGAGTTGCCCCACCGCGCTGAGTTCGTACGCATTGTGACTCGAAGACTCAATTTGTATCAAATCTTCTTCAAGGATTTTTTTTCTTTTCTTATTACTATTCCAAATAGCTCCATTACCATGTATCCTAATTACAATTTAGTCAATTTATTTTTTCTAGGATATATCTTGTAAATCACTGTTCGAGCTATTATTTTGTGTTCTCGGAATAGTGCTGAGCTACCATGTCCACGACTCTAGCCCTGTTTACCTCGCCCTGTATGTACTTTGCCCATTTATTGTTACTTCCATGATTATTTTTATTGTCATTGGCATTTCCCGATGTTGTATCGTTAGGCGGGCTCTGACTTGTATATATATTTTTTTTACATGCAACCATAATAGGCCCTGGTTTAACTAGTACACATTGTGCGACTTTAACATGGGTAGGTACACTGATTTTAAGGGTTGGGTGAGCCGCGAGGTCGCGACTTTTTCCGTGACCGAGCGATGTAATGTGTATATTATAACATACATGTGAATGTGTGAATGTATGTCGTATCGCATGGCCCAGCGGCGCCAGGACGTTACACACAGATGCTACGTTGTGCTTAGAAGGTGCTCCTTGCCGTGGGAACGGTGTTGATTCAGCAAGCATGGTGCCGCTGGCCGCTCCTGTCCCGGGAGACGCCGGGGCAGAACAGAGCGGGCGGCGGGCGAGAGCACAGGACTTCTCGGAGCGTGCGTACAACTTACGACTCGTCCACAAAATACTGTAACTATTCTGTGAATATATTTAAAAAGCAATACAACCATTTAATCAACCAGAGAGAGAGAGAGTAAATTAAGTGAACTCAAAGTGAACTTAACGGTTCCGCTCGGCCAACACATAACTCACATCACTTAACTAAAAGGCTATTGTGCTGTCTCACGACTTCTATCAACTGGAGAAAGCAGGCAACGGTACACCGGACCTGACGTGAGATAACAGTTCGCGCCTTAATCAAAAACACACAAAAAAACAGCTAACAAAAAGGCTAACAGGGGCCGTGTTCCCCTATTTTTCGCAAATAAAACGTTAACAAAGCGTCGGACAAGGATGTTATTTTGGCAGTGGATGTTTGAGACCCCGACCTAATGGGCAAAAATATGATTTGGTGTCACATGTGGATAATGAAGCACTTACAAGAGTAAATTTAGGGTAAACTTGGCTAAAAGTTAAAGGCACTGTGAGCGAGGCTAGTCCCGCCCCGCTCATCTTCTCGTGACGTCGATGTGACGTTTAGCTCTGACGTATGAGTAATCATCCATCCAACCAGCAATTATGTCTTACTGCTTCACACACACTCACACACACACTTTGGGAGTGACTATCTCAGAGAACATGTCACCAGACAAACACATCAACAGGATAACGGGACAAACTATGAATTTGCTGAGGAACATAAGGACGGCATTTGTGTATTTGGACAAGGAGATGATGAAGAAAATAATGGTTACAATGATAAGGCCAAGGTTGGAGTATGCAGCAGTGGTCTGGTCTCCTCACGAAAAGAAGAATATAAGAAAGCTGGAAAGAGTACAGAGAATGGCAACTAAGATGGTACCGGAACTTAGGGATCGGACTTACGAGGAGAGACTCAATAGCATGGGGCTCACAACCCTGGAGAGAAGAAGAGAAAGAGGAGACCTGATAGCAGTGTACAGGGTGGCGAGCGGGTCGGAGAATCTGGACAGAGAGGACCTGTGTATGTGGAGCGAGAGAGAAACAAGAAGACATGGAAAGAAGTTGAGGACGACCACGTGTAGGCGAGATGTGAAAAAATTTAGCTTCCCAAACAGAAGCATTGAGCTGTGGAATGGACTGGAGGAGGAGGTGCTTTGTGCAAGAAATATTCATGATTTTAAGGAAAAGTTGGATAAGAGAGAATATGGAGATGGGACAGCGCGAGCGTAGCTCTTTTCCCGTATGTCACAACTAGGTAAATACAACTAGGTAAATACACACACACACACACACACACACACACACACACACACACACACACACACACACACACACACACCGTAGCAATAGTTAATCTACTGTAAATATGGATGTTCCTTATATGGACTATCAGTTGGGGAGAAACAGTTTTACTCGAAGGAAATCACTTATCCTTTACTTGGAAAATGTGACTATTGGTAGTACATGCTGCATGTATGTAAGCGAGCAGTAGTTTCTGGTTTCATCCCTTGTTGGTTCACCAACCTCCCCCATACCCAACCTTTCCTTCCTCACACAATCATCCCCACCCAACTACCCAACAACACCTTTGTCGTTGGCGGGGCTAGCCTCGCTCACAGTGCCTTTAACTTTTACCCAAGTTCACCCTAATTTACTCTTATAAGTGCTTCATTATCCACATGTGACACCAAATCATATTTTTGCCCATTAAGTCGGGGTCTCAAACATCCACTGCCAATATAACATCCTTGTCCGACACTTTGTTAAGTTTTATTTGCGAAAAACAGGGGAACACGGCCCCTGAAACCTTTAGTAGCTAGGAGCTTGGCAAGGCTCTCTAGGAGTCTAGAGCATCTGTTGTAGTAAAACCTGACAAAGTAGGCATTGGTATACAAGTCTCAGGCACTGGTATATAGCTAAGCCTTCAGTAACATCACAAACAATTGCTCTTGATTTTTATTATGTGCGATCGTACACTCGTGGGTCGTGACGGCAGGTGCAGTTATGAATGAACTCTAGTTTCTTTTCTTTCACTGACCTTTGTCACATCATCTATCTGTTGTGAGCAAAGTGCATTAGTGTGGTGCTAGGATTGATTCCAAGTTTGCTAAAGACAAGAAACCACAGGTCGCTGATGATTCCTGCAACAACAGCTATAAAAAAAACAAAAAAAAAAAAAAAAAAAAAAAAAACTCTCGTCTTTAGGATTTTCAACATAACTTATGTATCCAACCAAGAACCAGTAGTTCATGGTTATTATAAGCACTTATCTGAAATATGCACAGGAAAAATACAGTACATACTAAGTAAGGAAGTAATGACCTCTAAAATGCTAACGAAAAACTAACAAGTTATATACACATTAACTACGTAGTAGCGGCAAGCCGACCGGTAGGCAGCGCCGCGTAGGGTATATCTCAGATAATTAAAGCAGCTAACGAGATACGGAAGCTGACCGCAGGTGACCCAGCGGTCACCAACCTGGTGAGACGATGATTAGTTTCTGAGTTGACACGATGGCGAGTGCACGTCAGTCATCTGAGGAGCTTTCTTCAAGCCCAGAGGATTACACTGATAAGCAACGTCGTCCTCAGAAGCCCACGAAACGAAGGAAGCTATTACTTGGTAAGCAGAATATCTCATATTTTTATATAAAATTAGTGAGTAAGGAAAATTATGTGTGTGTGCGTGTGTGTGTGTGTGCGCTGAGGTGTGTGTGTGTGTGCGCTGAGGTATGAGAGAGAGAGAGAGACAGAGATTGGCAGTAATGATAAAAATAATAATAATAATAATAATAATAATAATAATAATAATAATAATAATAATAATAATAATAATAATAATGTTAACATTTCTAATTATGTGAACATGACGTTCTTTTCTCCCTATGTTTATAAAATCTACAATGAGACTTTTTTCGTTTATCAGGTCCTGGAAACGACGATGTGGGTGGCGGCCGGTCAGACAGCGAGACTGATTACAACAGCACTGATTCTGACTATGACATTGACACTGAGTATTCTTCTCTTGACGATGACCTTTACCTTTAAAAAAAAAAATTATGATAAGCTCACCATTGCCCCGCCCTGTCCCTCCCCCTCAGGTACCTGGAGAAGGAGCTGGAGAGCCACCCTGACCCCTACGAGGTGGCGATGGTCGTGTGGGCGCTCTCCAAGGCCGACTCCAGCAAGAAGGAAACAGCCTTTAACCTCCTGGACAGCATGAAGAGGGAGCACAGTGAGGACAGGAGGAGGAGGAGGAAGAGGAGGAGGAGGAGGAGGAGGTGGAGGAGGTGGAGGAGGAGGAGGAGGAGGAGGAGGAGGTGGAGGTGGAGGGGGAAAAATAAAATCCCTCCCGAAATTGACCTATCTTTCGGACACTCCTCTTAACTCTTTATAGGAACAGTGAGAAGCGGGGGGGGGGGGTTTCACATTTGTTACCTTTTTTTATGCCCTTGAACTGACCTTTGCTGTAAAAAAAAAAAAGTTTGTATGTCATTTTCCACAAGTTCTTCCACAAGTCTCATTCTTGCCACTCCTATTCTTTCTATTATCATGCCTTCCACGTAACATCCTCTGCAATCCTTTTCTCACATCCTCATTCATCCCGTCTCGTCCCCTTCCTCCATATTTCACATGTCGCACTCTTTCCATTCCTATCCTTGCTATTTTCTTAACTTCCACGCAATATCCTCTACAATTCTCTTTCCCATAATATTTATTCATCTCTCCTCTCCCAGGTAACAAAGTGTACTGGTCTCGCGAGCCCATATCCTTCAACAACTTGGTGTAGGAGAACAGCCAACGCCCCTTCGTGCTGCCCAAGGACGACCGGAAGTGGGACGCACACGCCGTCGAGACCACCGCCTACGCCCTGCTCGTGTATGTGGCCAGTGACGGCATCAGGATCATTCAAGAGAACATCGTGCGCTTCCTGGCTGTGATGCGGGAGCTGGATGGCGGCCTCATCTCCACCCTGGTAAGTGTCCGAAGAATAGAGTTGTTCTTAAAAAAAAAGTGGTTTGTAAGAATGGGGAATAGTTTGAGGGATGTGATGAGGAATGCTTGGGTTTGGGAGGAGAGAAATCTGTAGAGGAAAAGGTTGAAAAAAGTGTTATAGTTACTGCGGTGTTTGTGGGCAAGGAGTGGATGGTAGCAATGGAGAACAGTTTTAACCCTGTAGCTGCGAGGATAATGTTTTTTTGGCCCCTCTAAGCAAGAAATATGAGAAAAAAATCATTACTCACTCAAACCATTTCATAATACATATCAGCACATTTGTGATCAGTTTATGCATTATGTAATTTGGGGGGGTTTATGTCATGGCACAAATTTGGCCCATCGCTTCTACCAGGTTAAGGGTTGTGACGAGGAGTGTTTGTGTTAGTGAAGAGATAAGCCAATATGGGCAGCCAGAGGTAGATGAAAAATTGTTATGAGGTACCTTGGGGTGTTTGTGATAAAGGAAAAGTTTATGACAAGAACAGAGAAGGACAGTCTATGGGAAAGAGATAAGCGTTTTGAGTTAGGAATAATCTTATCTGGGGATCAAAATATGGATGAAAAAAATCTTATGAGTTGCTCTCTCTCTCTCTCTCTCTCTCTCTCTCTCTCTCTCTCTCTCTCTCTCTCTCTCTCTCTCTCTCTCTCTCTCTCTCTCACACACTTATCTATTAGTCCCTACTATCTTCATGCCTCTCCCTCCCATGCCCTCGTGCCCCTCAGGACAGCGTGGCGGTCATGGAGGCGCTCGTGAATTACTCGTACCGCGCTCGCCTGAGGGACGTCACGGACATGTGGGTCGTCATCGAACACTCGGCTGACCCCAACTTCACATCAACAACAATCTCGGACTGGCAGAGCTGCGATCTTTTGAGGTGAGAGTCAGGGGATGAGAGGTTGAGGGAAGGTGGAGCAATTGTGTTGTATTACAGTGTATCTTGTGTTTATTGTAGAGATTAGTGTAGTAGATTGTAGTATTGTGTTTATTGTATTGTACATTCTTATAATTACTGTTTATTGTAGAGATAGTATAATAAGGAAGAAAGTTAGTGGTGCTTAGCATCCCCCAGACTTGGCTAATTCAGATACATCGTATGTACATTGAAAAATTGACATTAAATACAGCGGATGGGCACCTGGCTCATTGGGTCGGGTACTTCGAGCAGTTGTACATCGGAGAGCCCCAAAGTGGGCAGCTCCCTCTGGCTGGGTTGCAGATGGCGACTGCTGTTTCACCAATAAATTCAACTCCATCCTCTCTTGCAGAAGTGAGAGAGGCTGTGAGGATATTGAAGGGTGGAAAGGCAATATCAGTGCTGAGATGATGAAAGCTGGGGTTTAAGTTTTGATTCGTGGGTTGCATGCGGTGCTCTCTGCCGTGTGGTAGACCGGCGCCATTACTTTTGATTGGAATAGGGGATTGGTTGTCCCTATCTGGAGAGGATAAGGAGACCGATAGGATTGCAACAGTTACCGTGGTATCCCACTGCTCAGTGTGTCTGGCAACGTGCTCACTCATCTCCTGCAGATGCAAATTTGATCTCATCTGCTAAAGTTTAAAGGACCTGAGCAGTCTGGGTTTACCACCGGGAAGTCAACAATTAACTGGATCCTGACGTGTATGCCAAGGTCAGCATCACACCCAGGCAATTAAGCCAAGGTCAGCATCACACCAAGGCAATTAAGCCAAGGTCAGCATCACACCCAGGCAATTAAGCCAGGGTCAGCATCCCACCCAGACAATTAAGCCAGGGTCAGCATCCCACCCAGACAATTAAGCCAGGGTCAGCATCCCACCCAGACAATTAAGTAGATTAAAGTCCCCCACCCTAAACTGGCAAGCAGAGTAATATTCGAGGAAACAAACAAACTAGTGGTGCTTGCAGCTGAGCAACATCTGGGGCCACGTGAGCATCGTGGACCACGGGTCGGGCCAGGCGCTGGTCCAGCTCGACTACAGCTTTGGCGTGGATGTGGAGCCCATGCTGGACTACCCGCCAGTGCCAGCTTTCGACTTCACAGTCTATTCAGAGTTCTATGGCAGAAATAATTCTCACCTTCGCTTCACCGCCTGTCAGAGGTATGTAGCACCTCACACCTCATCTAATTACCATATTTTCTTGTGCTAAAGGCAAGCAAAACAACTGCAAAAAGGAAATTAAATAGTTAATACATACTATATGTTGTGTTTGAACCAAGCAAAAATAATTACAAAATTTGGGCTAAAGTTGTCAAATTTAGACATGATCTTCCCTTTTTAGACTACTTAAAAGCTTATCAGTAAAATAATAAATGAGGGAAAATACATATTAATTTGGACAATATTTCTAATAGAGATAAAATTGAAGAAAATTTAGTCCATGAGCTACCAAAATTGGGAGGCAAGCAGTTGCTAACATCAAGAGCAAAACAGTAAATGTGAAAGAAGCCTTGAAGACAACAATAAGAAGACAACTGAGGAGGCAGACAAGTTTCCGTAGGTCTTGGTGTGGTGTGTGTATGGATGACTCCTTATGCAGGTGGTGCCCGACCTTCTCAAATCTCTTCCCACCTCGGCTTTTAGTTTTTCTATTTATTTTTAGTTAACCCGGTAGTAGCGGGGATCATGTTTCTTAATGGTCCCTCTAAGTGAGAAAAATGAGAAAAAATCAACCCTCACACAAACCATTTCATAATACATATCAAAGCATTTGTGATCAGATTATGTGTCATCTATTTTGGGGGGTTTATATCATGGCACAAATTTGGCCCGTCGCTGCTACACGGTTAAACCTCTTCCCACCTCGGCTTTTAGTTTTTTTTCTATTTATTTTTAGTTAATGATCCATTGTAATTTAGTTTGTTTATATAACTCCTTTCCTCCCCTTCTGCCTCCTGTATTTCTTTCATCATACATAATCTAAATTTTACCTTCTTTTCTTGTCTAATATATCAGCTCTTTATCCTCACATCTTGTCTTGGAACATTTGCATAAGCCATAAGCTCATCTCCTATTTCTAGCCTTGGCCACATGACAGAGTCTTTGAAGTGTGAGTGCTCACCAGTGTTTTCTTGGAAGACACAATTGAATAGACATTTCAATCTGACAAACAGGAAAATGCATCAGATAGAGGAGGATGCAGCTATGTCATAAGGCTTTGCAAGGAGATCTAAGAGAAGTTACATGAAAATTGAGCATAATTAAATGAAAAAATAAGTGAGGTCATTTAGTACTTATCAGTTCCCTCTCACAACAACAAACAGGAAGCACATAGCAGATACAGGAGGATAAACACTTAAATGCAGTTCTGTCTGAAGGCTTTGCAGGGAGATCTAAGGGAAGTACATAAAAACTGAGCATAATTAAATGAAAAAATAAGTGAGATGCACTTAGTATTTATCAGTTCCCTCTCACAACAACAAACAGGAGATACACAGCAGATACAGGAGGATAAACACTTAAATGCAGTTCTGTCTGAAGGCTTTGCAAGGAGATCTAAGGGAAGTGCATGAAAACTGAGCAAAATTAAATAAGATAGAGTGAGGTGCATTTAATACCTATCAGTTCCCTCTCAATAACAAGCAGGAAAATACATAATAGATACAAGAGGATAAACACTTAAATGCAGTTCTGTCAGGATATCAAAGGGAAGTACATGAAAACTGAACTGGGATAAAAAAAGAAAGGAAGTTGCGTATAGTATTAATTCCCATTCTCTGCAGCTGGACCAACTTGGGAGAGTCTGAGACGAGTGGCGTGGCGGTGGTTGAGGTGCATCTCCCCTCTGGTTACTATGTGATGCAGGACGACCTCATCCGCCTGGTGGAGTCCCGGACCGTGAGGAACCTGCGCTGGGCCTACCGCACCAGCACACAGGTCAAGTTCTTCTTCAATAATGTGAGTACCTGATGTGTGTTGCATTTCTAACGTCCTCATCTCTTCCATTTACTTACTCACAATGTTAATGAGCCAAGGTGACACCACTTACCACTGCCTCACTCCAACACTAGTCCTTGAAATGGTGGATATCCTTTGTTCACTTGCTATTGTGTCATAAGAAGACCTTGTTCCCTCTCAGACAGATGTTCACTTATGCTGCAGCTGAAAATGCACCACAACCTGATCTTGATAACTTGTTACAAACTTCCCCATAGTCTATAAAGGCAACGTAGCCTACACACTCAACTTCTTTCTTTTCCATACCAAACTTGTTCCTCACTCCAATCAGGCTGCTGAAACACTCCTCCTTACCATCCCTGAAAAAAACAATAAACTTATACCTCTCATTCATCCTTGGCTCCCTTTAATTTGTACAACATAATAGTTACACATTTCCTCCAGTTTTCTGACACCGCAGCTTGTTTCAAAGTTAGTCTGTAGTTTACACTTAGGGTGATTTTTGTAAACCTTTATCCATCCACCCACACCTTTGTTCTGCTGTGTGTGCTTACAATTTCTTGCCTTTCCCTTTAAGTACATAATTACCTATTAATACGTGTCTTCCTGCAGCTGAACTCAGAGGAGACGTGTGAGACATACGAGGTGGAGCGCTGGCACCGTGTCACCAACCACTCCCGCTACAACATGGCGCGAGTGTACGACCTCTACCAGCCTGGCAAGTGTTGGGTGGAGCAGTGTATGGCAACAGCTGGTCTTAGTGTAGCTATTGCAGTGTTGACAGAATATGCAGTAGTTAGAAATAGTAGCAATAGTAACTGTAGTTGTAGTAAAAGAAACAACAACAATGAAACTTGGAGCAGATGCTGCAAATATTTAGAGAACTATTGGGAAGAATGAGCATAAAGTTACTGCAACATTAGAGCAACAAATAACAAGCATAAAGGAAAATGGCTTGTAATAAAACCATAGATAAAAAAAGTCTGGTATAATTATATTTCTTCAAGATCTACATGAAGTATTGTCATTATTAATGGTGCTTTTATTATCAGTGCAACAGCCCAAGATGTGGATAAAGAGTACAAAAGACCTTAAACTATTGGTACCCCTTGGCTTGGCGCTAAAATGTCTGCCTCGCATGTCAGGGGCCCGGGTTTGTATCTTGGGCAAGTTGGAGAAAACATAAAGAGTAGGTCAATTTTTCATATGGTGGCAGTCAGGCAGATTGAGAAAACATCACGAGTAGATCAACTTTTCATTCGGTGGCAGTCTCCCCATCACATCATAACTGGCAGTCTCCCCATCACATCATAACTGGTATATTCATGATAATTCTTCTTACTTCTTATCCCTCCCTGCAGAGCGCTTCAACATGTCGCTGATGGAGGTGTACCCCCTATACGACCTGGACCAGTGCGAGGTGTGCGGCTCCTACCAGGTAAGCAGCAGCTGTTCTAATTCAGGGAGACAAGGTAGTGGCTGTATCTTCTGAGATTTCTGGAGGGGACAAAGCTCCATGTTAAGGAAACTAAATGTGCTATCACATGGATATTTTCTGGTGTCTTTTACTGGCATCTAGCCGCCGATACCGGTGGCAAGGAGCGCTCTTCCTATCACACGTGCAACAGATGTTTTCAGCCTCAGCGCAGATCAAAACAAGCTGGATGATATATATATATACATATACATATATATATGTATATATATCTATCTATATATATATATATATATATATATATATATATATATATATATATATATATATATATATATATTTTTTTTTTTTTTACAGCAAAGGAGACAGTTCAAGGGCACAAAAAAAGCAAACATTAATAAAAGAAAAAGCCCGCTACTCACTGCTCCTAAAAAGAATCCAAAGAGGTGGCCGAAAGATAGGTCAGTTTCGGGAGGAGAGGTGTCCTGATACCCTCCTCTTGAAAAAGTTCAAGTCGTAGGCAGGAGGAAATACAGATGAAGGAAGATTGTTCCAGAGTTTACCAGCGTGAGGGATGAAAGAGTCAAGATGCTGGTTAACTCTTGCATAAGGGGTTTGGACAGTATAGGGATGAGCATGAGTAGAAAGTCGAGTGCAGCGGGGCCGCGGGAGGGGGGGAGGCATGCAGTTAGTAAGTTCAGAAGAGCAGTCAGCGTGGAAATATCGATAGAAGATAGAAAGAGAGGCAGCACTGCGGCGGAATTTAAGAGGTAGAAGACTATCAGTATGAGGAGGAGAGCTGATGAGACGAAGAGCCTTAGCCTCCACTCTGTCCAGAAGAGCTGTGTGAGTGGACCCCCCCCACACATGAGATGCATACTCCATACGAGGGCGTTCAAGGCCCCTGTATATGGACAGCATCTGTGCAGGGGAGAAGAACTGGCGGAGACGGTACAGAACGCCCAGCCTCGAGGAAGCTGATTTAGTAAGAGATGAGATATGAAGTTTCCAGTTGAGATTTTGAGTTAAGGATAGACCGAGAATGTTTAGTGTTGAGAAAGGTGATAGCTGGGTGTTGTCAAAGAATAGGGGATAGTTGTTTGGAAGATTGTGTCGAGTGGATAGGTGGAGAAACTGTGTTTTAGAGGCGTTGAAGGACACCAGGTTCTTCTTGCCCCAATCGGAAATAATAGTAAGGTCTGAGGCTAAGCGCTCTGCAGCCTCCAGCCTTGAGTCGTTAAGTTCCTGAAGGGTGGGTCTTCTATTAAAAGAAGTTGAAAAATGCAGAGTGGAATCATCGGCGTAGGAATGGATAGGACAGTTCGTTTTGGAAAGAAGATCATCAATGAACAACAGAAATAGAGTGGGAGATAGGACAGAACCCTGTGGGACACCACTGTTAATAGATTTAGGGGAAGAACAGTGACCGTCTACCACGGCAGAAATAGAACGGTCAGAAAGGAAACTGGAGATAAAGGTACAGAGAGAAGGATAGAAACCGTAGGAGGGTAGTTTAGAAAGCAAAGATTTGTGCCAGACCCTATCAAAAGCTTTTTGAAATGTCCAGCGCAATAGCAAAGGTTTCACCGAAACGGCTAAGAGAGGATGACCAAGAGTCAGTTAGGAAGGCAAGGAGGTCACCAGTAGAACGCTCTTGCGGAACCCATACTGGCGATAAGATAGAAGGTTAAAAGTGGAAATGTGCTTTTGAATCTTCCGGTTAAGAATTGATTCAAAAGCTTTAGATAGACAAGAAAGTAAAGCTATAGGACGGTAGTTTGAGGGATTGGAACTGTCACCCTTCTTAGCCACAGGATGTATGAAGGCATACTTCCAGCAGGAAGGAAAGGTAGATGTTGACAGGCAGAGGCGAAAGAGTTTGACCAGGCAGGGTGACAGCACGGAGGCACAGTTTTAAGGACAATAGGAGGCACTCCATCAGGACCATAAGCCTTCGGAGGAGTGAGGCCAGAGAGGGCATAGAAAACATCATTTTGAAGAATCTTTATAACAGGCATAAAGGAGTCAGAGGTGGGAGGAGTAGGAGGAATATGCCCAGACTCGTCCAGAGTGGAGTTTTTAGACACAGTTTGAGAGAAGAGGTCAGCCGTAGAGATAGATGAGACGGCAGTGTTGCCGTCAGGACTGAGGAGTGGAGGGAAAGATGCAGAAGTGAAGTTGGAGGAGATGTTTTGGCTAGATGCCAGAAGTCTCGGGAAGAATTAGAGAAAGCAAGGTTTTGACATTTTCTATTAATGAAAGAATTTTTGGTTAGTCGGAGAATAGATTTGGCACGATTTCGGGCAGAAATGTAAAGTTCATAATTAGCATTAGTTTGAAGGCTCTGGTACCTTTTGTGAGCTACCTCTATCATTGACAGCACGAGAACAAGCGTGATTAAACCAAGGCTTTTTAGCATGACGGGTAGAGAAAGTACGCGGAATGTGTGTCTCCATTCCAGAGACAATCACCTCTGTGATGCGCTGGGCACACACAGAGGGGTCTCTCTCCTGGAAGTAGTAATCATTCCACGCGAAATCAAAAAAGTACATCCTCAGGTCGTCCCACCGAGCTGAGGCCAAATGCCAGAAGCACCGCCTCTTCGGTGGGTCCAGAGGCTGTACAGGAGCGATAGGACAGGATTCAGAAATATGGTTGTGATCAAAAGGAGCCCAACGAGAGAACAGTTTGACAGAATAAGCTGAAGGATTAGAGTTAAGGACGAGGTCTAGACTGTTGGGCCAATCTCCAAGATATATATATATATATATATATATATATATATATATATATATATATATATATATATATATATATATATATATATATATATATATATATATATATATATATATATATATATATATATATATATATATATATATATATATATATATATATATATATATATATATATATATATATATATATATATATATATATATATATATATATATATATATAATAGAATTTACAAGGCATTACAGGTCCCATGTGGGATACTCCTTCAGAGCTTCTGCTAATTTCTTGAAAACTTCTCTCTACATATTTCTCTTGGAATAGTTTTCATCCCTGGTGTCCCACAGACACTTGTTTTCCCGATAGAGCTCACAGAGGGTGGCAAGAGCATCCTTGGACCAAATAATTTGCTCCATGGCTAGACAATGCCCACACAACTGCTGAAAGTGTAAACAAAGACACCAGTACTGGCTTCATGATGACGATAATTGGCGTCTCGTGATTGGCGGAGTCCAGCCACCAATACAGGCGTCAAGATGCCCATATTGGTGGCAAGATGCCAGTAAAGTTGCCCATGTGATAGCACCTTTATGATCGGATTATGGCAGAAAGACATCGGCAAAATATCAGGAAAACAAAAATCTATTCTGGAAGGAAGTTAAAAGAGGAATGTGGGTAGGAAGAGTGAGACTTGCAGGATAATGGGAAGCAATGGGAACCTCAAGAAAACAAATGAGGAGATAAAAGTGTCAAAGCAGCATTTTGAATCTGTGATGAAAGAATGTCAAAGGAAGAGGAAAAGTGACCAATACAAGTGTGAAGATTAATATAGGGCACACATTTACACAGGGAGAGATTGAAAGGGGGAGATAAAAAAAGGATATAATGAAGTTAAAAGTAGAAAGGCCCCTAACATTGGTGGCATGACAGAATAAATACTAAAATATGGGAAAGTGTTGCTGTGGAGTGGATGTTGTGAATCTACAATCTAGCCTGGGAGTGAACAAGGTGGGGTGCAGGATGCCTGGAGGAGGGCCATCAGTGTTCCTCTGTATGAAGTGAAGGTAGTAGAGAGAAGTGTATGAGTTCCAGCAGAGTCAGGTTACTCAGTGTGCAAGGAAAGGTTTAGGGAAGGATTTTAAGTGAGAGGATGATGGAAATAGCTGATACAAGTGTAGGTTATGAATGTTTCATTGATGAGGTAGAGGATCTGTAGATAAAATTTTTGCTAGCCGAGGAGTACCTAGAGAAAAAGAATACCTAGAAAAGTACTGAGAGAATAAGAAGCTGTTTTCTGCTTTCATGGACTTGGGAAAGGCCTGTGAAAGGGTTGACAGGAAGGGTTTATGGGATGTTCTGAAGATATATGGTATGAGTGGATGTTTACTTGAAAGGATCAGGTAGTTTTTTTTACAAGAATGTGAGAGCCTCTGTGTGTGTGAACAAGGAGATGAGGTATACAAATGTATATGTGTGATGTCAACATGGCTGTCTGTTGTCTATAAGAATGGTTATATGAGAACAATGAAAGCAGAGTAGCAGTGGAGTGAGGAGTAGTTTTTGGTGGCAAGCCATTTTGTGGATGATACAGTGTTGTTGTCAAAAAGTGAGAAAATACTTGTTGATGAATTGTACAGGAAGGAAAAAAGCTGCAGGTAATTTGTTGGCAAGAGTAAGGCATTTGAGAAGGAAAGAGAAAAAAGAAGAGAACAATCAGTGTGAGATCTGTGTTGGAAAAGAGAAGCTGAAGTGACTGAGTTTGAGTAGTTAGGGACAATTTTATGAAAGCATACATTTGCAGTGTTTTTTATCCATGCTAGGGATCACCCAACATTGATCCCTCCCTCTTTAGCATAATCCTTCCAGAGACTTGGTCGATATCCATATCATGAGGGGGAGGGAGCACTGATTGAAAACTCTTTGCTTTTAGCACAACAGTAGAGAGCCTCCTAACTTTACCTTGTTTATCAAAATTACTTCAGCCCAGTCATTATACGTCTTTTCATTAACCGGTCCTATGAGAAATTTGTTTGTATCAATTGCTGAAAGTGTACATACTTGTTCACTGATTCTCAAGCTGCCTCTTGGATGGCTATTTGTGCAACTTTAGCATGATTGTTGAATATAATTTTAATCTTCTTCAGCTGCAGCCCTGTGTGTGGAGTCTCCCTGTTTAGTTCTATTATCATATGTTGCAGTTTATCAAGTCATGCTAAAAAGTACAATGTCCCTGGCAAATCAAAGATTCCATAGATATTAGTTTCCTATTTCTGTTCCTTTATTCCCCAAGTGGAGTATGTTTTTAATTTCCTATAATCATGCCGTCAACATTTTGGGTGATATGGTATTGTATTGTCACTTCCTTATTTCTTGATACTTTTCTGGTATCAGTATTAAGTTTCATAATTGCTCTTCCATCCCTGTGAATGTCTTCAAAATCCCATAATAGATTTGCCTTATGCCTCGTTGCTGAGTTGCATTCAGCAGTAATAATATGGTATAATAGTTGTTGCCGTCCCTTTGTAGAAAGGGACAACCAACCCTGTCTTCCAGTCAGGAATGTACCAAATTACCATACAGAAGTCAAGACCGCATGCAACCCGCGGATCATGGCCTCACCTCCAGCTTTGAGCAGTTATACACTAATGTTACAGGTACCAGGTGCCTTTCCACCCTCAAAATTTGTCATAGCCTATCTGACCTCATCAGGAGAGGGTGGATCAGCATCTGCCACCTGCAACCCAGCAGATGAAAGTTGCCCACTTGGAGGGTCTGCCATGTACAACTACTCAAAATACTTAGCCCAGTGAGCTCTCTTACTGTCCATGTCTGACTCAAGGCAGCCATCTGCTGTTCAGATAGCGCTCACCTTAGAGGGAGCCTCCTCAGGGCTTGGTAAGCAAGTCCGGGGTCGTTCACACTGAGATGGCTCTCAGTCTTCTCAGCGAGACTCCTACCATACTTTTCTTTGTCTCTCCTCAGGAGAGCTCTAGTCCTATGTGACAGAGCCCTATACTGGTCCTGATTTCTAGAAAGTCTGGTAGATTAACTCCTTGATATTCTCCATCTACTGCTCCAAGATATCAGGCGTTCTCCAATGCTCTCCTTTGAAACTTGATGGGTCTCAGATTTGAAGGTGTCCCACAGCTATACAGGATCCTCAATGGTGCTGAGCACACTGAACTGATTCGAGACTCACTGCATGCTCCTGAGCACATGTTTGGTCTTTCAGCCTCTCGAGATGAAACATCATAATGTTGCATGTCAAGTTTCTTCTTGACTTGATATGAAGCTTGAGTGTTGCAACAAGCTCAAACTCCAAAGAACTCAGTATTCTAGGAAATACTGCATTTCTGGAGGATCCTCCAACAAGTATTCACAAGGATGTGGTCAATCACTTTAGCTTCCCCTCTGGAGCTGCTATACCAAGTCCAGCAGTGCAGCTCTGGTTTCTGATACCGAAAACCCACAATTCTCAATCTCCTGGATCTTACAAACTTAAGAAGAGAACTGTTGGTGTTCCTGGTACCAGAACCATGGCGACCAACACACAACTCAGAGGTGACCCTGCCAGTGCCAGTAGTATCATTGAAGTTGCCCAAGACAATGAGTGTGTCCTGAGGGGGGCACTGGTCTAATATGATATCAAGTTTGATGTAAAACACTTCCTTCTCTTCAGTTTCACATGTTTTGGTAGGACCATACACTGCAGCAAGACATGAAACCTAGTGAGTGCTTCAGTCTCACACGCATTATATGCTCACCAACCAGATGGATCAGCATTAAAGAAAATGGATATGAGAACAGACAAGTAGATGACACAATAAAGGCAACTGAAATCATGAAGGGGCAATTGTCAGGACACTTGTGTAGGGAAAGAGACAATAGATGGGCAAAAAGTGATTGATTAGAAAGGAAATGGAAAGACCCAAGGGGATGCAATTTAATAGTTGGTGTAATGAAATTATGTAATTCTACAGGGGTTAAGCTGCCCACACACGCAGAGGACTGGCGTCACGATTCTGTGAGGACAATCATTTGGGGACAAGCCTTAAGGCTTGGCATCATAGACGAAACCCCACACACGCTGACGATTGGCATTAAGGATTGGCATGCGGACAGATATCAAAGCTCCAGTCGGCTGTTTTTTTTTTGTTTTGTTTTTACGTCTTGGCCTATTGCACCGGTAGGCTTCTTCCCGGTGGATCCTGATGGTCGGTCCAAGGCTTCTTCCCGGTGGGTCCTGATGGTCGGCCCAGCCCGTTCTGGCGCAGGCGAGTGTTTATAGTGGCGCCATCTTGCATTGGCTCATCCTGCCCTCCCGGAGCTCATCTTTAATCCTAGAATCTAGAGCAGTGATTTTCAAAGTGTGTGCCGCAGCACACTCGTGTGCCGCCATTATCTCCTTGGTGTGCCTCGAAAATTTGGGTGGGATTTTGATTTGTGTACATAATCTAATAAAACTACTGTAAAGTGTAATTTATATTCATCAAGGGTGACTAATTATTATATATATATATATATATATATATATATATATATATATATATATATATATATATATATATATATATATATATATATATATATATATATATATATATATATATATATATATATATATATATATATATATATATATATATATATATATATATATATATATATATATATATCAGGTGTGCACAAAATATTAGTTGTTTCTTAGTGTGCCGTCATACTAAATAGTTTGAAAACCACTGATCTAGAGTCTGGATTGATAGGTGGTCTTCTGGACAGCATGTGGGTAGTTAAGCCACTCGGCGGCGGCTGAAAAATCTCAGCTTGGTGGCACCGGTCGGGGATTGAACTCGCATCCTCCTGAACGCGGGGCCGTCTTGCTATCTGTTCAGCCACCACCTGGGTTATGTCATAGCCTGGTATATATATATATATATATATATATATATATATATATATATATATATATATATATATATATATATATATATATATATATATATATATATATATATATATATATATATATATATATATATATATATATATATATATATATATATATATATATATATATATATATATATATATATATATATCGCTATCTCTATCTCCATCTATATCTTTAGGCGAGGTGAGGGTTGTCATGGCAGAGTCTAGGAACACTACACCTTCTGCACCACCTGTCAGCGCACACGAGGGATGAGGTGAAAAGTTTATATAAAAAGTTTTGTGCTTCACTTATTTGACGTTTTATGAAAAATCTGTATACACCATCGTGTTCAGGAGGCTTTTTTCTATAAAATGGAATTGTTTATTTTAGTACTCAATTCATTGCCGCTGCAAATGGTAGCAATATGTAAAAGGTGTTATAAACATTACGGAGTGATTCTTTAACTTCAGCTCGTCACTATTTATTTAGTTTGTTTCATTGAGTTTTCACAAACATATTCGGGTTCTGCAATGACCGCTGCCTTTAACCCTGTAGCAGCGACGGGCCAAATTTGTGCCATGATATAAACCTCCCAAAATAGATGATACATAAACTGATCACGTATGCGTTGATATTTATTATGAAATGGTTTGCGTGAGTGATGATTCTTTCTCATTATTTTGCTTAGAGGGGCCTTTAACCTAACCTAACCTAACCTAAGAAACATGACCCCCGCAGCTACTGGGTTAACAGTGTTAACCAAAATGTCCTATCTCGTGTATGAGTTGAGTTACAGCAAATAATATAGAAGCATGTCTGTGATATCACTCCTTTTGCCTATCTCGTGGCCTCAAGCGACTGGCCCGAGCCGTCCCCTACACGCAGAGGATTGGCTTCAATGACTCCAATCCTTTCCCGGCCTCACGTGGATTTATAACCAGACGTAATTCCATGAGGCCGGATAATTCCATCTGATGATTGGAATCAAGAGCCCACACACGGTGAGGATTTTGTGGGGACTGGCCTCTTGACGCCAGTCCTCTGTGTGTGTGGGCAGCTTTACTGTACCATCGCCAAAATCAAAGCTGGTAACCTTCATATTGTGAACAGATGCTCTACAGTGACTTTGGTCAATAGAACTCATGGATCATGGCCTCCCCTCCAGCATTGAGCAGCTCCGCACTGATGTTTCGAATACAGCTGCCTTTTCACCCCTCAACCTTGCCACAACCTCTCTGATCTCCAATTAGAGCATCCATTATTTTAAATCCATCAGTTAATTGTGAGCTGTCCACTCGAAGGGTCCCCCACATACAACTGTTTAAAGTTCTAGGCCCAACGAGCCCTCTGCCCATCCATGTCCACAAGGCAACCATTTACTGCTAGAATAGCACTAACCTGAGAGGCAGTCTGAGTGGGGCTCAGTAAGCAGGCCATCAGTCATTTGCATTGAAATAGTCCTCAATGGCCTTAGTGAGACTCCTGACACATGTCTCTGTCTTGGTTGCCTCATAGAGCTCTCGTCCTACATATATTGATTCAGGTTTACAGCAAGCTTGACAGGACTCTGACTCTTGGTGTTCTTCAATGCAAAGGAATTACTGCAATTAAGAGATAACATTGATTCAAAAGACATGGACAAGATGAAAGGCTAAGTATAGCAGAAGAAAACATTTGAAGTAGATATTTGATGGCAGAGAGATGAAAAAATGATGTAATATCTGGCAATATGTCAGTCTAGAATCTAGATGCATAGTTCAAGGATCATCTCACTTCAACTAAGTATACAATGGCCTAACATTGATCTTTATAGATTATAGAACTTTTACAGTAATAGATAACACTACAACAATGTGCACTGTTAGTGCCAGGAGAGGGGTGACTGAATGGGAAGGATATGCATACTGTGACAACATTTTATCAGCATTTTTTGTTCCCTTGTCAATGTTTTGCTATTTTGATACTAAACCAAATTTAGCCAACTTACCTTCATGCTTTGTTGGAGCTGATGAAACCAAGTAGATCCAATTTTAGCCTTATGCTTTTTTGGAAATATGTCCCTTTTCATTGCTTTTTCTGACATGCAGTGGGACACAAACATGTTTTAATATTTCATGGAAGTTTGCACTAGTTTTAAAATCTGTTAATTTCTGTCTCTCTCCACAGTGTCCTTACTGCCCCTTCTACAGCAGCGCACCGCCACTGCCTCCAGCGCCCATGGCCATCCTTCTGTCCTTGCTGGTGTTACTGCTGCTTCAGGTGTCAGTGACTGGCAGAGGCTTCTGCTGACCCAAACTGCACGACTGCACGTCTGCACATTCTGAAGGAAAGAAAAATAGTACCACTAATGTTGTCGTGAATGTGCCAATGAAGACAGACATGAGGGAGAAGGAGAGGGAAAGGAGAGAGACAGGACGTACACGTCTTACTCGAACAAGCATCGTCGCTCTCTACACAGTCTCACAGACCCCTCCTGCCATTGTTTTCTGCTGAGCACAGGAGGAAGACACAGGATAACATAGCGTGTGACAATATTAGAGGGAGGGCAGTTTTGATGATGTATTGATTTAGTGATGATAGGTCTATTTTTCCATACTCTGGGATGATAGTTGTAGAGAGATTGCTTTATTACACAAACCTATTGTGTATTAAAAATATATATTGTTGCATTGCGTTTGATATTCATAAGTGTTGTTGTGCTGCTGCATATGTAAGCATATAAAAGTAGACTACTGCTACCACTACTACTAAAACTGCTACTATAGTCGATTACATTTCATCCGTCCATCCACAAAGTGTGAATTTTGATGAATATGGCACATGCGTATTAATTGTTAGTTCATGACTGTGCAAAAAGGTCAACTTGTTATAAATAAACAACTATTTTCAATTATATTGGAATATTTATGTATAAAAAAAAAAAAAAACTCACCCATATATATATATATATATATATATATATATATATATATATATATATATATATATATATATATATATATATATATATATATATATATATATATATATATATATATATATATATATTGAGGAGGCGGTGGCTGAGTGGTCAGCATGTGGGCGGCGTCCAGGAAGATGCAAGTCCACATTCTGCCCGTGACCACAAGCTGGGACTTTTCAGTCACCATCGGGTGGCCTAAGACTACCAACATGCTGTCCTGAAGACCACACCCATCAACCCGGAGTCTAGATTCTCTCTTAAAAAGACGCTCAAAGATAAGCTCCAGAGGACAGCATGAGCCAAGCAAGATGGCACCACTACAAACACTTGCCTGCACCAAAACAGGCTGGGGGCATTAGGCCCCACCAAGAAAGTCTACCGGCACCATCGGCTGAACGTCAAAAAAAAAAATTAATAATATAATTAATCCCATGCATGCCGATTTGCATCAATAATGCCACACAAGCACACAAAAGACAAGTCAGATCATACTGAAACAAACTGTGGCCTTTTAAAAACTAAAATTCAGCTTATTTCAAGTTCATAACAAGATATTTGACTTTGTAAATTCTGATAATACGAATTTTAATACTTTACTGCATGTAAATCACATGGGTTAAATTATTCAAAATAGCACTGAATATTGGTAAAGGTGATACTGAGCTTTTGTGAATAGTACCTATGTGATTTTCATGCAATAAATAATCAAAACACCTTTCATTTGCTTTTACACAGCTACATGTCTTTTATGTACCTGAAATGAGGTAACTTGTTGGTATTTGAAAGGCCACAGTTCTTTCAAGTATAATCCGACTGTACTGTTTGATACTCAAGCCTGTCTTTCATGTGCTTGTATGGTA
This sequence comes from Eriocheir sinensis, assembly GCF_024679095.1. NCBI lineage: Eukaryota > Metazoa > Arthropoda > Malacostraca > Decapoda > Varunidae > Eriocheir > Eriocheir sinensis. The sequence continues at coordinate 81,880 of NW_026111641.1, forward strand.
TATTATAATCGATGCAAATTGGCATGTTGGAGGTTCATATAAGAATGTGAGAGAGCTTTTGGAATACGTTTACAAATATTCAAATATGTCATTAAAAAAAATAGCTGAAATATTTATCACAAGTTGATTTTCATGCAACCATGAACTAACATCAAAGCTCATGAATGAGCGGACAGAATGAAACCAACGATACCACCACCTTCACCTGTGCTTGTCCTAGAAACTATTCTAGCGCAACAGTTACTATTACGACATCATAATTACTATTACAACAACTGCAGCTACTAGCTATTGCTACAACTGCTACTCTTACTACACCTGACATTCTTACAACTTAATCTTGCCAGCAATACAATTTTTTTCTTTACTACCACTACTGCTTTAAAACTAGTACACTAACAAATAGTATTACAACATTTACTGGAACTACTGTTGGCTACAATTAACACACCAGCAAGAACAAAAACTATTACTATTACTACTACTACTGCTGTGGCAACAACAATAAATACTACTACTATTACTACTAATACAATGTCTACTTCTAAGGCTATTAAGCTATCACTATAGTCTATCAATTTTAACTTTAGCCCTTGGGCATGACTCAAGGATTCCCCACGAGACCGCGCTGGTGCCACATAACTCCATTACTCTCCTCAGAGAGGGTCGCTATCTCTCTCTCTCTCTCTCTCTCTCTCTCTCTCTCTCTCTCTCTTTTGCATGGCTGTGCAGGGCGCGAGAGTGAGATCTACTTGAGTTGTCCATTGTGGCGTAACGCTGAATGGTGCGGCCTGGCGCCTGTTGCCAAGGTCCGTCAGGCGGCACTGTCGCATGAGCCACGTTGCCAAGTGATATGGAAGGTTTACTGAGTTGTTGTCTTTCCCTCTAATCCCAAGCCATTCATAACACCATGCAGTCGTATTATGAATGTATATATACATATATTTCATAAATAGATAACGTACAGATTAACAGTGAAACAGATCACCATGCGCAGGTCATCACTAGATCTGTAAATAATGGGAGTTTCCCCGGGCCAAGCCACAGGGCTCAAGTAAGAGTCGCTGGACTATAATGCCACCACTTCTCTTACTATGACTGTCATCATTACATTCTGAAAACTATGGCTTCCAGAATCACCAGCATGAACACTGGTTTACTGTCTTGGCGTGACTGTCGTGGCAACTATCTCTTGTTTTGCTTTTGATTTTCTCTTCACCTTCGTCTTTTCTTACTTTGCAGTGTTTCCTGATCCATCGCATTAAGGGAGAGAGTGAGAGAGTGCGCTCACATGCGGGTCAGAGAGAGATTATGCTCACTGTATCAGTGAATAATGTTTAAGAGTATGGTGTGTTTGTGGTTAATTTTTTTGTAGGTTTATAAAAGATTTTTTAAGTAGTTTAAGTAAATATTTATATCCGTTTCAGTCTCCAAGTCTATTCATTCAAATATGTTTTGTTGTACGCTAGTAATGTATATATAACAGTTGTCTTGTTTTGTGAGGTTTTCAACTAAAAACGTTTCTTGAATTGTATAATCCAAAACTGCTAATTTGAATTCAGTGAGATGCTTGTTTAACATATCAATTTTGTAAGCTAAATGAGATTACGTATATAATATATCCCATTACTTTAATTTTGCATTAGCCATGTTTGATATTCCTTATTTACTAAAAGTTTATCCATGATATTCGTTATTTCACAAAACTGAGTTACACAATGCAGTTTTGCTATTTAAGTATTAATAGTTTACAATGGAGTACATATAGAAATAAACATTGACATCAAGAGGCTGAGTAGTCTACAAATGACTGCTTCTAGGAATAAGTAAATTCAACTTTGCCTTTCCTTCCCACTCAAATCTATTCATACCTCCCTTTGTGACTGTCATATATTTTCATAAATGCCATGACTGCCTGGTTTGTTCCACTCAGCCACTACCATATTTCTAATCAGTTTCTCCTGACCTGAACCATTTCTGCAGGGGTCAACATCTGTTTTCCTGTGCAGATACTTATTCAAAATCATCACTGTCAAGGCTTTCTACCTGTGTGAATACTTTAATGAGGTCACCTCACAACCTGTGCCTTTCCTTCTAAAGGAAACCTAGCTACTTTAATATTTCCCTGTATGATAAGTTTTTGAGTAGGCATGGATCATTATCTCAACACTCTAAGACCTGTAATAAGGAAACCAGAATGGAGGACTTTTTGAATTCCATGCAAGTAGGGGCCAGCACTGTGAACATAAGAACATAAACATAAGAACGCAGGAGTCTGCAAGAGGCCGGTAGGCCTGTACGAGGCAGCTCCTTTGACCCTAAGCTCCCGTGTATCTAACCCCACCTAATATCGCTGTCCATGAATTTATCTTGTCTATTTTTGAATGTGACAATTGTATTGGCACTCACCACATGACTGCTAAGCCTATTCCACTCATCCACCACCCTGTTAGTAAACCAATTTTTGCCTATGTCCCCATTGAATCTGAATTTATCCAGTTTAAGCCCGTTACTTCGTGTCCTACCCGGTTCTCTTACCAACAAAACCTTATGAATGTCTCCCTTATTAAAGCCCTTCATCCATTTATAAACCTCGATCATGTCTCCACGCACCCTTCGCCTTTCTGGAGAATGCAAGTTTAACTGTTTGAGTCTTTCCTCGTATGGCAAGTTTCTCAACCCCTGAATCATCTTAGTCATCCTCCTCTGCACCGATTCTAACATTTTGATATCCATTCTACGTATAGTAGGGTGACCAGAACTGAACCGCATAGTCAAGATGAGGTCTAACTAATGCTAAATATAGTTTGAGGAAGACTTCGGGGCTTCTGTTGCTTACGCTCCTTGAAATAAATCCCAGTACCCTATTAGCTCGATTTCTAGCTTGAATGCATTGTGCCCTTGGACGGAGATCAGAGCTCACTAAGACCCCTAAATCCCTCTTGCACCCAGACCTACTTATGAGAGTGTCATTTAAGCAATAGTTATGTGAGGGGTTGTTCCTACCTACACTCAGAATACTGCACTTCCCTACATTGAACTCCATCTGCCATTTATCCGCCCAGTCATATAATCTGTTGAGTTCACCTTGGAGAATACTAGCGTCCTGATCCGACTCAATTACTCTACCGATCTTGGTATCATCTGCAAATTTACTAACATCACTACTAATTCCTGTGTCTAAGTCATTGATATAAATAATAAACAAAAGTGGACCTAATACCGAACCTTGTGGGACCCCACTCGTAACACATCCCCAGTCAGATCTTTTACCATTGATTTGCACTCTTTGCTTCCTATTGCTAAGCCACGCCTTGACCCAGTTCAAAACTTTACCCTCTACTCCGTGAGCCTGTAATTTAAGCAACAGTCGTTGGTGAGGAACTTTGTCAAACGCTTTACTAAAATCAAGATAGATTACATCATAATTTTCATCTCTGTCAACCGCCTCAAATACTTTATTGTAGAAGGACAAGAGATTGGTGAGGCATGACCTACCTTTTGTGAACCCATGCTGCGAGTCGTGAATTAAGCTATGTTTCTCTAAATGCTCCCGAATGTTCCTGGCTATTATGGACTCCAGCATCTTCCCTATAACCGATGTTAAGCTAATTGGGCGATAGTTTGAAGCAACTGACCTGTCCCCCTTTTTAAAAATCGGCGTCACATTAGCTACTTTCCATAGGCTCGGCACATAGCCAGTATTTACCGACATCTTAATGATGTCGGTTAGTGGGTCACTGATTATATCACCTAGCTACTTTAATACCCTCGGAAATATCCCGTCAGGACCTGGCGACTTGTTCTTCTTAAGCTTATCTATCTCATCCTGAACTACTTGCCTGGTAATGATTAAATCCCTCAATTTATCGCCATCCCCGCCCTGTTGTGGTTGCTGGACAAGATAAACGCTGGCCAAGGGATGTAGACTGTATTAGGCAGGGAATACAGCAGCCAGACGTCAGTGGGTGTGTGGCCAGCAAGAGGCGAGAGCGGTCTGCCACGTGACGAGATTATTACAAATATGGCGGCGAACTTAGCCGATGGTTCTTACAATATTATTGAACATAAAGATATTCTTAATAATTATATGATGTTTAACTAACTTAATTATATAAATAATAATAATAATAACATTACTTAATCTAATACTTAGCCTAGAACAGCCCTCGTACACCTGAACTCTTTCCGGTATAGTCGTTCGATCCTCCTGTGTGAATACTGAAAGGAAGTAGTCGTTCAACAATGTGCTCATATTTTCGTAATTTTCTACTAGCTCCCCTGTGTTTGATTTCAGCGGTCCAATTTTCTCCCGTGTTTTTGTTCTATACATCTGAAAGAAGCCCTTAGGATTACTTTTCGCCTCATTTGCTACTTTGATCTCATAGTTCTTTTTTGCTATCCTGGTGTTTTTCTTAACTAATCTAGATAGTTCGACGTACCGGCCCCTGAGATGTGTTTCCCATTCTTTATTTTTGATAAATTCCCATTTGGTGTCTCGGCACGGTGTTGGAAATACAACACCTCTCATGTCCCTCTTTAAAATGACTGAAGGGTTAAGCACATGCTACAATATTTCAGTAAAATACAAATGAAAATATAGCAAATAAGAAACTGTTGGTCACCTTAATTGCTTTATTTTTTTTGCATAATAAAAAAATAAAAAAATCAAGCCATTGTAGGGAAAACTTTGCAACTCCAATTGCTTCTTGACACCCTCTTATCAAGCTGATAATGGTAAAATCAGGCTTCAGCAAGGATTTCTTCTCTGCTATAATTTTGGATCTATATTTATATTTTCATAGAAAATCATTTGAATTTTATTGAAATATTGTAGTAATTTTCTTCACAGCCCTTGCAGAGAAGAAAATGAGGGGTGTTGCATTTCCGTCTCCTTCCCGCCAAGGGACTGGGTACAGTTGTGACCCCGGACAAAATTCAATTAAAAACGTCCCTCATTGAAATGAAACATCAAGGTGAGGCTTGGCCAATGCAAAATATAATATGAAACTTGCTACTTTCTTTATCCATTCTATGTAGGATTTTAATGAAACAATTTATTAGGCCAGTTACTAGTAATAATGCAATCGTTTCTGGGTTAAAGCCGGAACACTCAAGCAAGCCTGATTCTCTTCACCGTTGGGATGATCTAAATTTTAGATTTACCTAATGTGTAATTGTCATGGGACTTACCACCATTCATCATGCTGCTATTGTCTATTACAGATCAATTGGCCATTTATTGGAGCAATTATATAGTCCAAGATCCCCATTCAATACCCCGGGATCATGGTTCATCTAATTGATCAACCATTTTTTTATCTTCAGCAGACCCAGTACATCATGTATATTCACGCCACATTTAAATCTATTTCTATGTAACAGATCAACTTAAAAATGGGCTCTTAACTGATCCATGAAGGGCACTGCTTTTTGTTCAAAATTTGACACATTTTTTACCATTTACCTGAACTCTGCAGCCTGTCGCTGAGCCACACCTTGGTACATCAGTAAATTTTGCCCTCACTATCATGGACTTCACTTTTTGTCTCTTCACACAGTTCCACACACCTGTGGGGAATAATGTAAGATAAGTAAAGCATAACTCAACACTTAATTAATACTGTTATGCGGTGAGCCATGAACCTGGGCATCACGGATGGCATAACTTGTGATTATATTGTTACATACTTAGGCTGTGATGACTAAGGTTTATACATATGAAATGCACATCAAGTGTAAATGTGTGGTTATTATTCTAGTTTGAACTGAATGATGTAGCAATGCAATTTTTCTGTACAACTTATTTGAAGTATACCCAAAATACCTCTTTGAATAATGAAAACAAAAAGTTATTGGTACAAACTGGAATTTTTCTGATCACAAAAACATATATGCTGTTGACAGGTTTGGTAAGTTTGAATGCAGTGCAACTTTACGTGAGCAGTAATGATCAACATTACATGAAATAAATAACAAAAATATAGAGGAAAAAGGTCACTCCTCCCTCTACAAAATCCTGCTTGCACCCACTGAGCCATCACCCACCACAAAGCAGCCGCTTCATAAACTAAGCTGACTTGAAGCTGTAGTGGATTCACATGAGGGTGAAGGGTACCATTACCCAAAATGTTCCCTTTTCTGGTCCCTCACTAGTGAAAAGGTAACCCAAAATTTCTGCATTTTAGTATTGCCTTTAACAGTCTCTAATCTGAATACTATTTTGTAAATTTATAGGTTTCTTGCCGCTAGTGTGGAGTGATCTGCTGCGGGGTGGAAAGCCTCCAAACCCACCTAGCAAGTGTAGTACTGCACCTCTTTGGCAGACTCAGTAGAAGGGTTGTTTCCCATCTGGCCTATTGCAGGTTTGATGCCTGGCCCCAGAACCATTCGTTTCAGGGCCGTAATTATGGTAAATTCTGGGGGGGGAACTAGAGGGCATCATAGGTTCATGAGTGTAGGGGGGTAGGGGGTGAGCAAAGCGAGCATGCACAGCAGGGTGAATTTTTTGGAAAATTAAGCATTTCTAGGAAAACACTGGGGGGCTATACCCCCCTAGCCCCACCAGAAAATATGGCCCTGTGTTTCCCCCTTTCTGGGTTTGTATCAATTTCTTGTGTGTTTCATGACATGCGAGGTCGTGTGGATGTACGGGAAAGTGGAATTCTGGCCAATACAAGTGGTGGCTAAAGCAGTGAAAGCTCCCCTGTGTTCTGTTGTGCCTCCCCTGTGTTGGGAGCAGGATGATGGATGCCCACTCTCTCCAAAGGGTTCATGGCAAACAGAAGTTTTAGTAGGCAACACACAAATTGGTCTAATGGAAAGGGAGCCGTGTAGTGACCCGCCTGGTGTGGAAAGCCTCCCAAACCCACTTAGCCAGCAGGGTAGATACCTCTTTGACCAACTTAGTGGAAGGATGCTTCCCCGTCTATAGTTGGTCGTGGGTTCAATCCCTGGTGCTGGAAAATTTGTTTCTCCCTTTTCAGGTCTGGATAAATTTCTCGTGCAGCTTGTGACAAGCAGAGGTTGTGTGGATGTACAGGAAAGTGGAATTCTGAGCAGTACAATGTCACGAATGTCTCATAATTCAACTTACTTATGTTTGTTTTGAAGGACAGTGGCCAGGTGTAATAATCAAGGATGTTTTGAAGGACTGTGGTCAGGTGTGAAAATCAAGGATGTTTTGAAGGACTGTGGCCAGGTGTGAAGGTCAAGGATGTTTTGAAGGACTGTGGCCAGGTGTGAAAATCAAGGATGTTTTGAAGGACTGTGGCCAGGTGTGAAAAACAAGGATGTTTTGAAGGACTGTGGCCAGGTGTGAAAATCAAGGATGTTTTGAAGGACTGTGGCCGACTTGGACGCCCTCGAGCGGTGGGAACGCACCTGGCAGATGCACTTCCGACCAGACAAATGCAAACTATTAAGATTCACCAGAGCGCACAACCTCATCCATCACACTTACACTCTCCACAATTCAGGGTAAAATTCTAGTGTTTGCTCACACTCCCCCCCATACAAGCCTGGGGACCTGGTGGGAATGCGGGGTTTCGGGTGGGGGACATGAAATCCATCGCATTCGCGTATTTTTTTAGTGGAGGGGGGGGGGGGGAGGGATAAAAACTCCTTAGATCTAGGGAAATTCCATAAATTTAGGGAATTTTTCCTCCCACCACCACTAAAATAAGTGTTTGCAACTCAGTGGATCCCTAAGCTTGTTTTGGGAGAGAAGCGTACATAGTGAACCAACCAAATGATGCTCACCTCACCATCTGGCGTGGCACCGGCGGCCATCTGTGCTCATATAAACGCCTCCACCACACTCATGCCCTCTCTCTCTAGTAGGTTGTCACCTCATCGCAAGGTTTATGTCCTCCAAGTAGAGTCCGTGGCACCAAACACAGTGTATCTTCATTGTTTATCACTGACACAAGTAAAACCACCGGCTAGCGCGGCTTGTGCAGGAAGTGCAGGCTCTCGAACTTCTTCCCCGAGCTGTTCGATCACGTGAATCCTTACTGACCGGATTCTGAATCTGCTTCACGGGCTCGTATTCACAGTATACAAGGTGATTGTGGATATTGACTCCACGCCTCCAGAATACGATAATACGCCTCCATATATCATAGTAAAAAAAAAAAAAAGTACTTATAAGTAAAGAAGCCGAATTAATCCCCTTCCCCCAACGATCTTGGGGGACCTGCGTGAACTTGGGGTATTTGGGTGGTGGAGCACATTTAAACTACTCCAACCGAACTTTACGACCTGGTCTCACATGCGTGGGTTAATGGTTAACTAAGCGTACCATCGCTAACCAAACGTGCCATCGGTAATAGTATTAGGTAAAGGTGCGTGTTCTAAAAAAAATAAAATAACCACGCGTGGTGGACCTGGTCTCACATGCATGGGCTAATGGCTAACTAAGCGTACCATCGCTAACCAAGCGTACCATCGGTAATAGTATTAGGTAAAGGTGCATGTTCTAAAAAAAAAATAACCACAAGTGGTGGACCTGGTCTCACATGCGTGGGCTAATGGCTAACTAAGCGTACCATCGCAAACCTAGCGTACCATCGGAAATAGTATTAGGTAAAGGTGCGTGTTCAAAAAATAAATAAATAAATAACCACGCGTGGTGGACCTGGTCTCACCTAGCGTATCATTGCTAACCGGATCGTTGGCAATGCTGCTCATATTGCAATGGCGTTGCCATGTAAACACATCGTCCGTATGTATAATATGTCCTTAAGTACAATATGGAGGCGTAATATCGTATTTTCGAGTATACGGAGTTTGCGGAGTGATTTTCAATAATTACCTTGCGTTGTTTCCGTACGTTGTAAAAAAAAAACCGGAATGTATGAAATTTACCTACATCTAAGTAATTGTAAGGAATTTCCCTACATCTAGGGTATTTTTCAACCCCTCATAACTCAAAAACTATGCATTTGCGACGCACTTCATGTTTACCACCGCATTCCCTGAAGTCTCAATGGCCCCCTAGCCAATTTTGATTGCGAGGGGTGAGTATGGGCAAACACTAGAATAATACCCAATTCAGATTTAAAATCAGTTCACACACACAAGTACCTTGGTATCCATCTCTCAACTAACTTGAAATTCAGCACCCACATAGACCATATCAGTGCCACAGCCAACAGAACGCTGGGGTTCCTGAGGAGGAATTTACATAACTGCACACCTGACATTAAACACATAGCTTATGACACACTTGTGAGACCAACACTGGAATACTGCTCCACGGTGTGGGATCCTTACACACACAGAAACATTGATAGGTTAGAACAAATCAACACCAAGGTGGCTAGATTCATTACAATTACGCTCGAACGCCTGGAACCACAACACGGATCAAACAACAGATAAACATGGAACCTCTTCACATACGCAGACAAGCACACAGACTTACACTTCTGTACAAGATCACAGACACTCATATTGGCATTGACCCACAAACATACCTACACAACGCAAACAGTCAACGTACTCGTAACACACACATCCATAAATACCAAACATATCACACTAACACTGACGCATACAAGCACTCATACTTTCCACGCACCATACGTGACTGGAACAACCTCCCTCATCAGATTTTAGACTGCAATACAATAGACTCATTCAGAAAACAAATACACAATCACTTGTCACCACAACACACCAACACTTAACAATTACACTTGATTCACTTCCCTCCCCTGCACACCCACTCCCCCGTCCCCCCAACAGCCAACAAATATGCGTGTTATGTACCTGTATGGGTGTCCTGCGCATCATATATCCAGATCCAGATCCAGATCTTATGGCAGGATTTATCAACTTCCTCGAGCCATGAATTTTGTGAGTGTCCCCATAAAGTGGGGTAAGCTGATGGAACAGCTAACTTGACTTGGCTGGGAAGGGGCTGTATCATGCTGAGGAAACTGATGGAACAGCTAACTTGACTTGGCTGGGAAGGGGCTGTATCATGCTGAGGTAACTGATGGAACAGCTCACGTGGCTTGGATGGGAAGGGGCTGTATCATGCTGAGGAAACTGATGGAACAGCTAACTTGGCTTGGCTGGGAAGGGGCTGTATCATGCTGAGGAAACTGATGGAACAGCTAACTTGGCTTGGCTGGGAAGGGGCTGTATCATGCTGAGGAAACTGATGGAACAGCTAACTTGGCTTGGCTGGGAAGGGGCTGTATCATGCTGAGGTAACTGATGGAACAGCTAACTTGGCTTGGATGGGAAGGGGCTGTATCATGCTGAGGTAACTGATGGAACAGCTAACTTGGCTTGGCTGGGAAGGGGCTGTATCATGCTGAGGTAACTGATGGAACAGCTAACTTGGCTTGGATGGGAAGGGGCTGTATCATGCTGAGGTAACTGTTGGAACAGCTAACTTGGATGGGGAGGGAGTCATGTTAAGGGAAGTAAGTCGATGGAACAGCTATAGCTTGTCTGGGGTGAGAGTCATGTCACACTCATTAAGTCAGCCGAGTTTGTTTGAACTTACAAAGTTGTAACTCACCAGCTGCAGTTGCCACAGAACAAGGGCACCACTGGCCATCCTGCATAACCTATGACAGGCACTGAACAGACAGCGCGGCAATGACCACTTGGTGCCGGGGTGCCATCGAACCTGCTGGGAAAATGTAGAGTGAAACACACTACATCTATGCATTGATTTCTATATATTTCAAGGTTGAGGAGGCAGCCCAGGAATAATATAATCAAAGGACCAGTGACTGTGCCTCACCTCACCACGCGCTCCCCAACCTGCCACTACTGTACCACTATTACCCGGACAAAGTATAAGTAGGAACAAACTTTGATACGTATAGTTTCCACACTCACTTATCTGATGTGCCATATAATTTTCAAGACTGAACACAAGTACCGAACACTGCTCATGGCACACCCTTCCAGTCCGTATAGCCACCATTGCAGCTTTCCCGGATATCAACTTGCAGGCTGCCAGCAGTTTTTTTGCCCATCTGACCTTTTCCACTGTATATTCTTGTCGTGCTGTTAAATGGATGGGCCAACCAGGTGACCCTGCTGTGCTATAAAATCCCACGCTTGAAGTTCATATTAGCAGTTAGAATCCTTGTAGAACCTATATGTTTTTTTCATTTTAGTAGCTTTTAGTACGTCAGGACAGCCGCGATGATGGCCCACAGATGCATAAATAGTTTGGTATTATTAACATGCAGATTTCCTCCTACTTACCCAACTTAATCTTTTCACAAGTCATACATGAATTCTATTACCTTCAAACCTCCTGGGAATCCCTGGGAAACAGTGAAAAGATCAAACAAATACAAACACATGATATTTTTGTGGGAACCCGCACGTCCTTAGGTGGCTTAATAACCCACAGCGTCCTGTGGCAGGCACAACTCACAACTCACCACAATAAAAACACAATAAGAATGTTTCCACACATTGTTGCATTGGCCGCCTGTGGCCATGCAGTCTCCCACACACATTTCATGGCTATTTCTAAACTTGTTTTGATCTTTGCACTCTTTCCTACAATTTTCTGGGAGGTCTGAGATGTGAGTTTAATAAATGTATGACAACAGTAGAGCAATTGGTTGAGTAAAGGATGAGATATTCCCATGTTGATACTACCAATCATACCCTGGAATAATAATACCTAACTGGAATCACAGTAAGTTACACAATACCCTGCATTTTGTCGGCAGGAAATTTGTCAGAATGTGTTAGCTTAGGTGTGACCAATGTTAGTAATGTAACATCACACACCGTAATACATAAATGATTTAATTCCAGGAGGCGGGCCACCAACAGAGCCATCCCTGACACCCATTCAAAGCACAGTCAAAATCAGTCAAAGCAAAGCCTGCTAGTGCTCGGGATGGATAACAGAACATTTGCTGGACAACCATCAAAGGATTGGGGGAGACTGGTGCACATTGAAAAAAACGGGAGTGACACATATCATAGTTACTATAATCTACCTGACCTCTCTCTCTCTCTCTCTCTCTCTCTCTCTCTCTCTCTCTCTCTCTCTCTCTCTCTCTCTCTCTCTCTCTCTCTCTCTCTCTCTCTCTCTCTCTCTCTCTCTCTCTCTCTCTCTCTCTCTCTCTCTCTCTCTCTCTCTCTCTCCCTCATCATTCCTTTCTCTGCTGCTGTATATCATTCTGCTAACGTTGGTGGTTATGGCTGTTCAAACAACTCCTCTTAAGGGTGCAACTGTAGATCTTCATTGTTGTGTGTTGTAGTATGCATACCACTATTATCATCTTAAGAGAATTAAATCTATACAGATATACTGAAATGCATTCAAAAGTTAATGAATGACATGAGACAAAGAGAGAGATGAGTTGGGACTGATGTGGCAGAGTGGCAAAGGTGAAGAAAAGGAGGAGGAGGTGGAGTGAGGGGTTCAAATAAGAAAGCTAGAGTAAGAATAAGGAAAAGTGGGCATCTTTCAATCGATGAGCATTGCAGGCATGCGAGATTTCCAGCACTCAGTGTAGGGTCAGAGTTTTTCCTTACATTCAGACAAGTACCAAATAGTGGTAAGAGGGACAAGCAAAATTTGTGACTAGAAAGGTGCAGAATCTATTAACTAACACATCACAGATAGCCATAATAAGACACTCAACATTTTTATCTCTCTGTCACAGCTCTGATGACACCTGCATTGTGTTGGGGCCATCACCTGAGAAGTCCCATGGTGCTGGCCTTGTTGCTGCCGGGAGAGCAATGCTAGAAGAGCCCAAGCATCAGTGTTCTGGGGACGACCTGGAAGCTCTGTCTTCAATGTCTTTTGAACATTACTGCAGTCTGGATAAAGAGAACAGGGACATGACATTCATTTGTAATGATGAAAACAATAATTTATTTTGGGAAGTTATAATAAATAATGTGGGTAAAGAACAACAAAACCAAAGTGCAATAATTAGTCCATTATTAGTGTAATTAATATTTTATAATATAATGTTATGTTGTAAGATAAAACATATATAATAGTAAGAAACTTGTTATTTATTGAATAAATATAAAAATTATGAAAACTTCTTAAGTATTATTAATATAATGGGAATTTTTGCTTGACATGATGGTGTAGGTATAAAGATACAATGAAGACAAATGGCGTATAATGACAATACATTTCAAGGGTGAAAAACTTTGATCATGGTAATTGATTAACTGAAAAAGTTTGAGTGTGAAAAAGTTAGTGACATCAGTGAATATTAAATGAACAAAGTACCTGAAGTGAGTTGCAGTAAAGTGGTCCCTGAAGGTTCGTCCATTGTCTTGTCCCCAAGCTGCTGGTGCTATTGCCCCAACATCATGATCTGGGGCAGCATTTTGATTATCCAGATGCTCATCATCAAGAGGAACATTGCACCTCTTGCAAATGTTGTGCAGCACTGCACATACATAGACAATCTGGCACACCTTCAGTGATGGACTGACCCTTATTTCAGTGTGGAGGACTGGAAATCTTCGTTTCAGCTGGTCAATTCCCCTCTCCACAACATTCCTGGTCTTTGAGTGTGCTCTGTAATTAAAGAAATGGAAGCCACATTGTAAGGTTATTAGGACACTCAAACATTTCTAAGTGACACTTTTCTCTGGTCAAAGCATATATCCTACACTGAACTGTTTCAATCAACACTTGCAGTTACCTGTTCCCCAACCCCCCAAAATATTAATGAGATAATGAAATCATACCCATGTCATGGAGTGCACAGTTACACTATCCCTGCTGGACCTTGCCCCATTCCCTCAGTTCTGTTGATTCTGCATCTCTAGCACGTGTGTGTAAACTTACATATTGTAATTTGCTTGTGGTCCTGGCTGGGGATTAAGATAAGGTGTCACCAGCCAAGGTTTACAGGGATACCCATGGTCTCCTAGCAGTGAGCATCCACGTGGGATTATACCAGCGTCAAAACACTGCTTAAGCCCACTTTCACTGAGGATCCCTGAATCACGTACGGATCCTGGCCACTTAGCCAAACAGCTGACGACTTCACATCTTGCATTGAAGACAATCTGTACATTGATGCTGTGATATCCCTTCCGGTTGATATACTCGTCTGGAAACTCTTTTGGTGCAGTTATTCTTATGTGAGTGTAGTCTATCACACCCACCAAACCCGGAAAGTTTGCAATTTCCATAAATTCTGCTTTGTTCTGTTGCATCACTTCATTCTCTGTTGGGAATGTAAGATATCTTCTCATGATGTGTGGCGTGTTGAAGGCTGCCAGTGTTTCGGAGATAACTCTGTTAACTGTCTGCTGTGATGGTCCCAGCTCTTCACTGCTGCAGAGTTGCATTTTGCCTGTTGCCAAATACCTGAAACAGGAAAAAAATTATAGTATGATAAGTGATGACCCAGCTCAGTTCAACCAAACTAACCACCTACAGTACTTTGACTACCAAACAACAAAAATGAAACAGACCTATTAACACTAGATAATGGTAATTGACAATGACTACAATCAACAACTCATTAACCTAACTAGACCTGACTTACCTACTAAATCTAACCTAAGCTAAGCTGACCTTTGTCCTACTGCCAAAATGCAATAAACAGAAATAAATCCCAACTTCATTACAGTAAACCCTCCCTAAGTCAGATTGATATAGGCCAAATTTCATATATCTCGAACGTATTGTAAGTGTATGGGGTGAACAAAGTAACTACCATCTGCATGGAATTTTTAACTTATGATAACTAGGATTTTCGGTTATCTCGGATTGGTCTTCCCCAAATTAGCTTGACTTACGCTGGGTTTACTGTTTTTTTACCGAGGTGCCAGTTTTGTGATGGTGATCATGGACCTCCATCTCTCCCTATCATCAGCCATTCTCACAACTTCTGCCACACTGTGTCTTCCATCCATGCCTTGTAGCAGGCTATCCATAAATTTAATTCTTTGACGTCCTCTTGCTCTTCTTCCTTCCACTCTTCCAAGCAAGCAGTCACTTTCTAGTCCTCTCCTTCTCAGCACATGACCCAGAAACTTCAGTTGTCACCTTCTTATACTTCTCATCAATTGCCTATCTACTGGTGCTCTTCACAGAACTTCCTGGTTTGTTACTCTATCTGTCCAGGGAATTCTCAACATTCTCCTCAAAAACCACATTTCTGCTGCTTCTATCCTTTTCTTTGTATTTATTTTAATTGTCCATGTTTTGCAACCATATAGTAAAGTTGACCATACAAAACATTTTAGTAATATCAATCACATCTCCATGTTCATACTCAAATTATTCAACAGTTTCCTCATATTTCTGAATGCCGTCTTTCCTATACATATACTCCTGCCTATTTCCTTCTCACTTCCTCCGTCTTCACTAATCATGCTCCAAAGGCAGGGTTGTTGATTTTTTTTTAATCAAAAATAACTATTTTTTTTTTATTTAGCTAAATCAGATTTTTTCATTTAAATCATTTTTTTTTTTTATTATTAATGAAAATAATTAAATGAATGTAAGGCTCTATATTCTCTACATTAGTTTCAAACACTTGTTGGAGTATTCTTGTATCATATTCCATCATGATAAGTAACCTGGCTGGCTGTTTGAGACAGTCCTAAGACTGACCAGCCGCAGCCAGCCAGCCACTGGCCAGCACCACACCACAACTCTCTCTAGTCTCTTAACAGTCTAACCAGATCATGTCATGTTTTGGACATGTCCTCACTGAAATTGCACAAAGAAAGATGAATGCAGTTTCCAATGAAAGTATCAGAAAAGGCTGTGGATGATCCATGTGTGTATGTGAAGTGATTCTTTGAGATATAAGGGAATATATTGCAAATATTTCCTTTACTGACACTTCCTAAATTTGGTGTTTTTTGTCCCTTTTAATAGTTTTTCTTTAGTTCATTTGAGTGTTTGGAAAGGCCCAAGACTACCCACATGCTGTCCTCATGATTGCCCATCATCTGGACTCCAGCGAAACTCTCTAAGGAGGACCAAGTGAAGCTTGGGGGGAGGGGGGGGGGATTAGTCAAGCAAGATGGCAGCACTACATAACAGTTGCCCACACTACCAATTGGCTGGGACCAACCAAAAGAGTAAAGATGGGGGCATACGCTACAGCTGAGTGTGGCCGCAGTGCTCATCTCTGTGGCACTGGCCCTTGAGCCATTGGTGGGAAGAACCCATCACCCCAGGACAGGGTCAGCGTGATATCCGGGTTACCAGTTTACCTTTCCCAGGTTTCCCCAGGTACCCATTTATCGACCAGCCCGAAAGGGAGGATGAGCAGCTGGGTGAGTGGCACGCTGACTGCCCAGGTCGGGATTTAAACCCGGGGCACGGGTTCGTAGCAAGGTACGCTACCCACTAGACCATGGAGGCATAAAAAAGATATAAGGGGTGAGAAATTTGCTATATGAGGACAGACTTAAGCATCTAATGCAGCCAATGTCAACAAGATGAGAAAACAGTTACAACAAGCAAATGAACTGAAGTTGCTAACCCATGGTTGCACACATTCTAAATGTATTGGCTCATGGTTTGGAAATTGGCAACATAGAACAACATGTGCTTCATGTTGTAAAATACTTTTGAAACCATCACTCTGCCTCAGCAAGATACCATCAGAAAGGCGGTCAGTGTCTTGTTCTGCCCCAGGACACTGGACGGACCAATAAGCCTTTCCCCAATCCGAATCCACACTCGCACTCTCTGCTTTTTCTATGTAACCACCACAGCCTTTGTTTTACTGGCATTGATTTTTAGCCCTTTTCTCTCACAACTCTCCTGTATCCTGTTCACCAGTGCTTGTAGTTTATCTTGTGAGTTAGCCAAAAGCACAGTGTCATCTGCATAGCCTACCTTATATTATTAACATTTCTACCTCCAATTGAAATTCCATCCATATCTTCCAAATCTTATATCACTCGTTGACCATATAGAGAAAACAAGTCTGGCGACAGGACACACCCCTGTCTGACTCCTCTTCTTATCTGTATCCAGTCTGTCTTCTCCCCGCCAACTCTCACCGCCGCCTTTTGGTCCCAATACAAGTTGGCAATTAGTCTCACGTCTTTACCATCTACCCAGATTTTTTTCAACATGTTTATCAAGCATTTAAGTTTCATCGGGTTTACTGTACTGTACAATAATATTTATTAGTGATACAAGGGTGACAAAAATAACTACCGAAGGCACACTATTTTGAACTTTGGATAACTTAGATTTTCAGTTATCTCAGATTGGTCTTCCCCCAATTAGTTTAACTTCAGCAGGGTTTACCGTTTATGGTTTACTGTTGATGAGGTTTCAAGCCCCGCCCCACTGCTAGTGCAGCGCTCTACGAGGGCCGTCAACAATTACAATGTTAGCCTCGATAATAATCCTCGATGCACTTATTCGCAAACGTCGTGGTGAGTGTCTTAATTTATTTCATAAACAGCTAACTGATGGTTCATACTAAACACAATATTTTTCCTTTTTATGGTATCACAAATATCCATTGGTTTAGTTTTCATGTCTGATATTTTCTTAATAGTATCACAATTAAATATCCAATGATTATTTCCAATTCACTTAACACTTATCACACACAATTTATCTCTAAGTACAAACACTAATTAATAGCCATGATCAGTTGTTACGAATTCTTTCATTCATTGAGTGATAGATTTCAGGCTTCTTGTACCTCATACAATTTATGCATTTCTTCTCAGCCATAGAGCAATTCTCTGATTTATGATCGCCAGCGTATTTGTAACACTTTGGGGTCTCCACTGTTCTTGGCAGTACAGTTGGCCTCAAGATGGCCGTATCTCTGACAATGATAGTATATAACTGCATGGTATCTGTCCATCACTGTGTATATTCCCCATTCTAATTTCAACCTGTCATGATTCTTGTAAATCAGCTCTTTCACAGTTGGGTCGCACCTCAAAATGTAATGCATCGTACCGCCAGCTACAGGTTTACTAAAAATCAGCTCAATCTTATTCTCAACACCCTGAATTGTGTTAAAGAACTCATTGTGGTCCAAAATGGTCTCCCTTATTTTTTCTTGGTCTCCTCTTTATGCATATTGCATATCATGATCTTTGGTTTCATCTTTCCAACACTCTTGTTACTAATTTGCTCAACAAACTCCAATTTTTGAGTTGCCTCAGCCATTGTGTTCTCATTATCAAGTTCATGACAGTATTACCTCCATTTGTGAATTTTCAATGAGTTATTTGAATGCCATTCAATGCCTGGAAAACTTCAACCTTCATATCTGTTGCCTTCTTCTCCTGGTTAGAAGCTTTCACAACTAGGAGATTCTCCTTCACTTTCCTGCCTCTCTTCACCACCTCAACCCAACTGGATTTTGCATTTTCAGCACGCAGCGCGTCAACAACTGATCCCAGCTCCTCCTACACCTTCTCAGCCCTTGATTCAATCTCATTCTTAACCACAGATATTTCTTTAGATAATTCTTGCTTGAATTCATCCAATTTTTCCACATTGCTGGTAGCCAGAGATGCTTTATGGAGGCATGGGGTGCATATCCAATATATTTTAGGTATACTATCCTATTTGATTCCAGCCAAAGTAGCACACTCCACATGGCACCACCTAAGACACAAACAGCATCCAATCCACTTCTCGCCGGTGAAATCCTCACATATGTAGCACAGATCCCTTACACCCTGCCAGCCATGTCGACGCAGGAGTTTTCGTGTGAGCTAAACGCGACACATATCCGCCCTTAACCACGACTCACTCACTACCAATACTCACAGATACTCACAGATGAATTTCTGGAAGAGGCTTATGCCTGTAATTCCAGTTCATTGGCCATAACTTATTTTATGTTGTGGTAATATGTGGTGATGGACACTAGTGGAGCTTTATAGCTAAATTTCTGTTCTTAGTTTTTCCAAAACTGATCTAATTTTCTCTCAAATGTCTCCACTGTTCCTGAACTAATCACACTCTCTGGCATACTACTCCAGCTGTTTACAACTCTGTTGGGGAATACATATTTTCTGATGTTTAGTCGAGCACTGTTCTTGAATATCTTTCTAGTGTTTCCTCTTGTGTCACTCTCTCGCATCGTAAACAGTCCTTCCGTACAATCTTCGTCATACTTTCCACACAACATTTTAAATGTTTCTATCACGTCTCCTCGAGATCTTTGATATGGCAGAGTGGGTAAATCCAGTTTCCTCAGTCGTTCCTCATAGGTCAAATCCTTTATTTTCGGCACTAGCTTGGTGGCTCTTCTTTGAACATTTTCTATTATGTCAATGTCTTTGACCAAGTATGGACACAATATCTGGTTGGCGTATTCAAGATGTGGTCTGACAAGGGCCATATACAAGGTCTTAAACATATCCAGATCCAGATAAACAAATGTTCTTATAATGCGCACTATTCTATTTGCCTTATTAACCTTTTCAGCCAGATGATCAGAAAAACTTAACTTATTGTCAATTACCACACCTATATCTTTCTCTTTTTCAGTCTTAGTTAATATGTTGTTCATGGCGTACACTTGCTCCTCTACATGAGTTCTCCCAATCATCATTTGTTTGCATTTTTCTGGATGAAAATGAAGTTGCCACTCTTCGGTCCATTTCATAACTCCTTTCAGATCATCTTGGAGCTTTCTACAGTCATCTGCATCATTGATACTCTTAAAAATCTTGGTGTCATCAGCATACAAATACATTTCACTACCATTTTTCACACAGTCAGGTAGGTCATTTATAAACAAAACAAAAAACAAGGGACCAAGAATAGAGCCTTGCGGCACACCACTAGTGACCTCTTTCCAGCCTGACATTTTTCTATTAACGACAACTCGCTGCTTCCTGTTCAGTAAAAAATGCTTTATCCAAGTAGTGTACTGGCTTTCAATTCCATAGAGACAATTTTTTGATAAGTCTATGATGTGGTACTCTGTCAAAGGCCTTCATAAAATTACAATAAACTGCATCAACAGCCTGGCCTCTGTCTATTGCCTCTGTCCATCTGTCTAACACCTTGATAAGCTGTAGCACCGTAGAGCGACCGGATATGAAAGTTGAAAAGCTTCGTTTAGTCGGCGCAACATCTGTGGTCATATGCCGGAGAGAGACAGGAGGGGGAAGGAGTTATAGGAGAAGGGAACAGATCCCAGGAGACGGGACACAACCCCCGATTAATACCTGGTACCCATTCATTGCTGGGTGGACAGGGGCGTAGGGTATCTGAAATGCCGCCCAATTTTTTCCATTCCGCCCAACAATCGAACCCGGGCTCTCTCGGTTGTGAGCCGAGTGTGCTAACCACTGCACCACGAAGCCCCCACTAGATATGAAGCCAAACTGCACTTTACTAAATAACTTGTTACGTTTCATGTGTGCCATAATTTGCACATAATACTGCACTGTATGATGATTTTTAGTGATACGGAGTGACAAAAAATAACTACCGTAGGCACAATATTTTGAACTTTCCATAACTTGAATTTTTGGTTGTCTGTGGTCAGTCTTCCCCTCAATCAGTCTGACTGATGTGGGTCTATTGTACTATCAGTTTGTGGGTGTTATTCCAGAAATACATCCATCTCACTTGGAAGGATGCATCATAGGTATTATTCCATAAACATATGCATCTCACTTTGAAGGATCAATTTATGGGTGTTATTCCAGAACTAGACCCATCTCACTTTGAGGGGCTATTCTGTGCCTTATGTGGAGTACTTTGAGCACACACAACAAACAGCTTGAGGGTGACCTGCGCTGTAACCTTTCATTAGGGAACAGAAGGGTTTCATATTCATTGGGGTAACATTGGGCTACAACAAAAGACATCTCATGCACACTGGGGTCTTGGGGTACATGCCCCTAATTATTATCAAACCCCACCCGCTGTGTCTCCATTACCCAATACTAATGCTTATAATTGTATTGAACAAGGATTCAAAGAGATATAAAGGAAGACTCGTTTAAAACACTCACCTGAGGAGATTCAAGACCTTCATCTCTGGCGTGAGGGCATGGCTCCTCCTCGTGGGGCTCTGCAGGACGTCTCGCGCCATATCGGTGACAAAAAGAATTCCCTCACGGTCCAGGCGAAACCTTCTGATGAGTTCGTCGTCGTCGTATTCTTCATGAGCATCTTTCTGGGGGCGATAATTCCTGGGCTGGCGTCTGCGGTGTTGCTGGAGGTCGGCCATTGCTTGCACTTAGGAGTTCCTAGGCCGCACCTCCCGCTCCTAGGCCGTATCCTAGGCCAAACCCATTTCATAAGTTAACTAAATTTGATCATATAGGCCCTAGATTGGCGAGTCCATTTTGGCGATGACTCCCGTGGGTCCATTAATTCTTCCCTTCCTTTAGTTTCGTTTTGTTTCCTTCCTCTTCCTTTCCTATCCCATCCCTTCCTATTGCTTCCTCTCCTTCCCTTCCCTTTCCTTCCTTATCCTTCCCTTCCCTTCTGCCACAGTCCCCCAACGCCTATTTTTTCCTCTCCTACGTTACCTAGAGCTGACATATGAGGGGAAGAGAGGTTTTGGAACTGTGTGGCAGAATGTCTGAAGAAGTGAAGATAAGTGACTTTATTTCAGTTTAGAAAATTACGTAACACTGAAAAGGAAGGTGTGTGAATAAGAAAGGAGGAACGAGAGGAGGAGGACCTAGGAAGCGATACAAAGCGTTACAGGTCAAAAGAAGAAGAAGAGCAGAGGGGAGGAAAGGACCCGCAGGAGCCAACCCTAGGATTGCTTTGTAGGTACGGGCCTTCGTCTTTATCTCAATGCCAGGCTGTTACCGGGTACTCAGGGGCAGTGAGATGTGTTCCTGTACCCAAAGACACCCGTGGGCCACAAACACGCGCCGTAAAACACGTAAACACACGGAAAAATAACTAAAAATGAGATTCGCCATTTCTTCCTATACCTCCCATCCACCCTCTTCCTCTCGCAGGTCGCAATTCTTGTCAATTTTAAACGCTTTTAAAGTCTCACTCGGCCTTCCTTCCACTCTCACAATAAAGTCAATGGGTTACAAGTTACCTGGTAGACGTGACAGGTGATTAGTGAGTGAAATGAGCGTGAAAATGCAACAATACTAATGAGAGACAGCGGCACACCCTCACCGTCTAAAGGCATGTGGGTCACTAATGGCGGATCTTCACTTTCGAAGCTCCTTTCTGGGTATCGAAGGTTCGTTTACTTGTCTATCGTTCTACCCAAGTGTGTATGTATCAATTAGTCAACCTACCTGTGATCATAAGGAAGTGGCATACCGTCAACTTAAAGACAAAAACATTACTTTTACCTATCATTGACATGTTCAAACGAAAGATAACTGGATTCCTCGAGCTACTGATTCAGTGTTTACAGGGAAAAGAACGGAAGAGAAACGAAAGGGAAGGGAAGGGAAAAGATGGGAGAGTAAGCGAAGGAACGGAATGGGAAGGTAAGGGAAGGGATGGTTAGGAAAGGAAACGAAATTACAGGAAGGGAAGGGAAAGGAAGCATGGGATGGGATGGGATGGGAAGGGAAAAGGAAGGAAACGAAACAAAACTAAAGGAAAGGAAAGGAAAGGGTGGTATGGGATGGGAAGAGAAAGGAAGGAAAGGAAAGGGGTAGAAAAGGATGAAAGGGAAGGGAAGGGAAAAGAAGGCAATGAAAGGAAAGAAAAGGGAAGGGATAGGATGGGTTGGGATGAGACTGGTAGGGATATAAAGTATAGGATGGAATGGAATTATGGAATGGGAAGGGAAGGAAAGTATGGGATGGAATAGGAAGGGAAAGGAAGGAAAGTATGGGATTGGGAAGGGAAGGAAAGTGACAATGCCGGGGAAGTGTTCCGTGCCTCCCTGCAGAGGAAATTATGATAGTGATTCTCGTGTTAGTGTCTTCTGAGGCTTCTCCTTCCCGAAAAATCCAGAGCTGCTGGCCCCATGGGTCCGGGCGGGCCATTCACCGCCAGGAAACTTGTCCCACAAACCATACTGTTGTGCTGGAAGCTTCCCCCGGCGACCATAGGCCTCTAGAAGGCTCCCGGAGAAACGAGCAAGGGGCGGGAGCAAGCTGTCCGTCCGCGCCCGCGGCCAGACACCAGGTGGGAAGTGTTGCCAACTCGCACATATTTTTGCTACATGTTCTTGTATGATCTAAAATATACTGTAACATTCTAGACTGTACTGTTCTGGATATATATAGGAGAAGAGAGCGAGAGAGAGTCAGTCCCAGTCGTAGTAAGCTAGTGGTAAGTGAAGAGTCAAAGTGAAGTGTACTACTAAGGAAGAATATTAAACTACAGAAGCTGTGCAAAGTGTTTACATATCTCCCTCCCACGGAGTCTCCTGACGGTGACACGGAACCCAAGTAACACGTCCGGCATAACACTGGTGTCAGGAGTGTAGCCATTTGTTTTTTCGCCATGGAGACTCGTTCCCAAGCTGCCCAGAGGGACGACATGTTGACTGAACTTTTGGAAGCCTTGAGACTACAGGGGGAGAAACAAGAAAGAGCACAGCAACAACAAGAAAGAACAGTCCAAGAACTCAAAGAACAACAAGAAAGAGCACACCAAGAACTCAGAGAACAACAAGAAAGAGCACACCAAGAACTCAAAGAACAACAAGAAAGAGCACACCAAGAACTCAAAGAACAACAAGAAAGAGCACAGCAACAACAAGAAAGAGCACAGCAACAACAAGAAGGAACACTCGAAGAACTCAAAGAACAGCTAGAAGATCGCTTCACATGATTACAGCTACAGCTTAAAGCAGTACAAGATGGAAGTGAGTCAGTGCGAAGAGAAATGACTGATGTGACCACGAACCTGGGACAACGCCTGATAGAAGTGGAGAAAGAACACACAAATCTTCAAAAAGATGGAGGTGGTACGGAGACGACACACAAAGAAATATTAGAAGTGCACGTAAGTGACAGAGTGAAGGCCCTTGAAGACTGCTTGGCTGGAAACGGACAGCCAGTGCCTGCAGGGGCTAGTTGTACCCAAGATGCTTCTCCTACGCAAGTCCGGGGTAGTTTGAGCCCTGTTTCGCCTGAGTTTATCCCGCAAGATGTTCCGCCAGCCCCATGGGTCTGCTGGGTTCGCCTGTTAGAAAGAAGCCTCAGGAGTTTGATGGCAAGGTCTCCTGGGAGGCTTACCGCGCTCAGTTTGAGCTGTTGGCAGCTCGGAACGGATGGGATGACCAAGAGTGCGCGGTACAGCTGGCCACTAGCCTGAAAGGGGCGGCGCTGGAGGTCCTTGCTCAGCTCGACAATGCGACAAAGGGCAGCTACAGCGGGCTGGCACAGGCGCTGGAGCAACGATATGGGACCAAGCACCAGAACGAGCTCTTCATGGTTAGGTTCAGAACCCGCAACAGGAGGCGCGGCGAGTCTCTTCAGGAACTCGCTCAGGACCTTGAGAGCATGGCGCACAAGGCATACCCAGGTGCCACCCCTGACCTGCTGACGGTTTTGCTGCGTGATCAATTCATCGATGCCCTGGACAGCCCTCAGCTGAAGATACAAGTGAACCAAGCTAAGCCAACATCAATGCAGGAAGCTCTGGCACGTGCCATGGAGTTTGAGTCCTTTGTTAGGTCTAGCTTGTCAAGCTTCAGGGACGACTCGACTTCTGGCTTTAGGGCACGAAAGGGCGCTGTCAGCGACACAGACAGGTTCCAAGGAACGTGCTGGTACTGCGAGAAGGTTGGGCACAAGGAGAACGAATGCTATAAGAGGAAGAAGGAATATGAAGGTTGCGCTAAGAAGAAGCCCAGGGAAGGACCCAAGTGCTGGACCTGTGGAGAAAAGGGGCACTGGAAGAATGAGTGTCGGAAAAATGTGCCCCCAACGAGGGACCACCACTCGGGAAACTAAGAAGGACTGGTTCACGGGGGCAACGACCAGTCTGTCCTGTACATGCCCCGAAGATATCAGTGTGCAGAAGAACCACCATGACAAGCTGCCAAGTGGAGGGCAAGGTTGACGGAGTGTTGTGGCCTGTGGTCGTCGACACAGGCTCGGAACGCACATTGGTGCGGCCTGACGTGGTGAGTCATCGTCGGCTTCCTAAGACGCCGCATCGACTGTGCGGAGTCACAGGACACTACGCAGAGCTCAGAGGCCCAGTGGACGTGAAGTTTGAGCTCGGAGGAAAGGAAGAGTTCCTCTGTGTACGTGGCCGACATGGATGACCCCTGCATCCTAGGTATGGATTATCTTGTCTCCCACAGGTGCGAGCTGGACTTCCGCGCTAAGCAGCTGACTGTAGGAGGAAGGAGGGTGCCACTGACGACTGTGAACAAGGAAGACCTGCCAGTGACGGTCAAGCGCACCACCATTATTCCTCCGAGGTCGGAGATGCTGTTACCCTGTCAAATTACGGGTGCCCCCCCGGCTAGCCTGTGTGTGGTAGAGAGTGGAAGTCGATGCCCGGTAGAAAACGGGGTGATTGTAGGCAGTACTTTGGTAGACCCTGCTGCAGCGGAAGTGCCTGTCGTCGTGGCCAATGTCTCCTTCAGCCCAAAGAAAATAGAACAAGGGACCATGGTGGGGTTGTGCCAAGAGATCAATCAGAAACCAAGAACCTGTGTCTGCAGGAGAACCCTGACGAACCCCCAGGAGGAGCTGCCCGACTACCTGTGCGACCTGTTTGACAGGAGCTCCAAGTGTCTAGAGGAGCCCCAAGTGGAACAGCTCAGGGAGCTTCTCGTGAAGAATGCAGATGTGTTTTCCACAGGAGACCTGGACTTGGGGTGTACGGACCTGGTAGAGCACCACATCGACACAGGTAGCCACCGCCCAGTGAAGCAAGCTCCTCGAAGGATGGCACCAGCCCGTCGCAAGGAGATGGATGAGGTGATGGATGATCTCCGGCAACAGGGGTTAATCGAGCGGTCCAGCAGCCCGTGGGCGTCTGCTGTAGTGCTCGTCAGGAAAAAGGACGGTTCCCTCAGGTGCTGCGTGGACTACCGAGCCCTCAACGATCTCACCATCAAGGATTCATACCCACTCCCACGGATCGACGACACGCTCGACGCCTTGGTGGGCTCCAAGTGGTTTTCAACACTGGATATGAAGTCTGGGTATCACCAAGTCAAAATGGCGGAGCAGGACAAAGAGAAAACAGCCTTCTACGGTCAAGGCCTGTGGCAGTTTAAGGTCATGCCCTTTGGCCTGTGCAACGCGCCGGCCACGTTCGAGCGGCTGATGGAGAGGGTGCTGGAGGGACTTCACTGGAAGACGGCACTCATCTACCTCGACGACGTGATTGTCTTTGGCCAGACCTTCGAGCAGGAGATGGAAAGGCTATCAGAGGTTTTCGCCCGGTTTAGAGCTGCACACCTTAAGCTCAGCCCGAAGAAATGCTGTCTGTTCCAAAAGGAGGTCCAATACTTGGGACACATCGTGAGCGAGGCTGGAGTACGCACTGATCCTGAGAAGGTGGCTGCGGTAAGGAACTGGCCGACACCCACCAACGTGAAGGAGCTGCGGAGCTTCCTCGGGTTGTGCTCATACTACCGCAGGTTTGTGAAAGGCTTCGCTACGATTGCTGCACCACTGCACCTCCTGACGAAGAAGGGGCGCAAGTTTGAGTGGACAGCGGAAACTCAGGTTGCCTTTGAGAAGCTCAAGGAGGCCCTCATCAGCTCGCCCGTACTCACCTACCCAGACCCCTCTAAGCCTTTTATACTGGATTGTGATGCCAGTGATGAGGGGATTGGTGGAGTGCTGTCCCAGGCATGTGCCGACATGGAACGGGTTGTGGCCTACTTCAGCAAGAAGCTCACCCCAGCCGAGAAAAACTATTGCGTGACCCGGAAAGAACTCCTGGCAGTAGTCAAGAGCCTTGACTTTTTCCATGCTTACCTGTACGGTGCAACTTTCACCATCCGCACGGATCACGCTGCATTGCGGTGGCTGAAGTCACTGAAAAACCCTGAGGGCCAGCTTGTTCGCTGGATAGGTAAACTAGAGCAGCATCACTATACTATTGTGCACCGATCTGGACTAACACACGGTAACGCGGACAGCTTGAGCCGGCGCCCCTGCCTACCTGAGTGTCAACATTGCCTCCAGAGGGAAAGCGTCCAGAATATGTGCCGCCACACTACAGTGGAACAGACAGCGGAGGTGCCATGGGAAGACTTGGGAAAACTGCAGCGGGAGGACCGAGATCTGAGACCAATTATGGAGTGGCTGAGTCAGTCGTCAACGCGACCTGGGTGAGAAGTAATCTCGAGAGAAAGCCCTACCACCAAGAATTACTGGACTCAGTGGGACCCTCTTCGGATAGACGACGGGGTTTTGCAGCGACGCTGGGTCACACAAGATTGACTTGAACACACCTGGTCCAAGGGGTTACCTGTGAAGTCCCTGTAAGGCGTCTTGAAAGAAATGCATGACAGCATCACAAGCGGACACCTAGTGGTAAAGAAGACACTGAGACGCCTGCGCCACAGGTTCTACGGGGTTGGCATGAGGCAGGACGTGGAAGACTGTGGTCACGCGGCTGAGGTGTGCTGTGCAAAGAAGGGCCCCAAGAAGCGTCACCGTGCCCCACTGCAACTATACCAGGTTGGAGCCCCCATGGAACGGGTGGCAGTGGATATAGCAGGACCCTTGCCTCTGACGACGAACGGAAATAGGTACATCTGCGTCACAATGGATTACTTCACCAAGTGGCCGGAAGCCTACGCCATCCCTGACCAGAAAGCCACTACCATCGCCAAGGTTTTGGTGGAGGAGTTCTTCTGTCGCTTCGGTGTGCCTAACGAGCTTCATTCCGACCAGGGAAGGAATTTTGAGTCAACAGTCCTTGCTGAGTGCTGCAAGCTTCTGGGTATCAAGAAGACCCGGACCACCCCTCTGCACCCACAGTCAGATGGAATGGTGGAGAGGTTTAATTGGACGTTGGGCCAGGAGTTGGCCAAGCAGTGCAACAATGATCAGTCTTCATGGGATCAGAAGCTGCCTGCGCTTCTCATGGCCTACAGGTCTGCCGCCCACGAGACTACGGGGTATTCACCGGCAAAGCTGATGTTTGGACGTGAGCTGCGATTGCCGGTGGACCTACTGACAGGAAGGCCTCCTGGGGAAAGCCTTCCAAGGGACGCCCAGTTTTGCCCGTCAACTAGAGGAACGGCTGGAAGAGGTGCACCATCAAGTCCGAGGTGCCTTGAAGTTCTCCGGGGAGGCCATGAAGCGCGGTTACAATATGAGGGCAAGCCACGTTGACTTCAAGGAAGGAGACCGAGTCTGGCTTTACAACCCGCAGAGGAAGAAAGGACAGTCTCCGAAGTTACAGAGCCCCTGGGAAGGCCCTTACACTGTGCTAGAACGCCTCTGACGTGACTTACCGAATCCGGAGAACGGAAAAGACCAAGCCGAAAGTTGTCCACGTCAACCGCCTATGGAGGTACCACGGTCCGGGAAACTACACCTGGAACAACTACAGACATCCAGCAGCCGACGAAAACGCAAGGGACGTCCAGGACCGAGAGGAGGTCGACGACGACGTAGGCCTCCTGGCCCTTTCAGCCGAGGGAGATAACCTCCCGGCTTCGGCAGATGTTCCAGGGACACCCCAAGAAGCGGACGACGACGAGGCGCACCAGGAGACAGACGCGCAGGAGGCAACGAACAGAAGACAGAGACAACGCAGGCGTCCACAGCGATACGACGATTATTATGTTTTTGATTAATTCTCTTATGTTTGTACATAGTTAAGTGTGTGATCGGGACGATCACAATTAAGAGGGGGGGATAGTGTTGTGCTGGAAGCTTCCCCCGGCGACCATAGGCCTCTAGAAGGCTCCCGGAGAAACGAGCAAAGGGGCGGGGAGCAAGGCAAGCCGTCCGCGGCCAGGCGCCAGGCGGGAAGTGTTGCCAACTCGCATATATTTTTGCTACATGTTCTTGTATGATCTAAAGTATACTGTAATATTCTAGACTGTACTGTTCTGGATATATATAGGAGAAGAGGGCGAGAGAGGCCCAGTCCCAGTGATAGTAAGCTAGTGGTAAGTGAAGAGTCAGAGTGAAGTGTACTACTAAGGAAGAACATTAAACTACAGAAACTGTGCAAAGTGTTTACATATCTCCCTCCCAAGGAGTCTCCTGACGGCGACACGGAACCCAAGTAACACGTCCGGCATAATAATATGATGAAAAGTATGGGTCCCAACACTGACCCCTGTGGCACTCCACTTGTGACCGGGAGCCACTCGGAGGCCTGTCCGTTGAGTACAACTCGTTGTTTTCTTCCAGTGAGCCAGTCTTTGATCCACGCTGTCAGATCGTCGCCTAATCCCGCCGACTTAAGTTTCTTGAGGAGTCTTTCATGTGGCACTTTGTCAAAGGCTTTCTGAAAGTCTAGATATATAACATCACTGGGGATATGATTATCCCAGTTTTCATAGATACCTTGGAAGAAGTCCAATAAATTGGTTAAGCATGAGCGCTTGTTCCTGAAACCGTGCTGAGCATCGGAAATGATGTTGTTGTCTTCAAGGAACCTAACGAGTTTGTCTCTGATGATCTTCTCGAGGATTTTTCCCGCCACTGACGTCAAGCTGATTGGTCTGTAGTTTAGGGCCACACTTTTGTCTCCCTTTTTGTAGATCGGTGTTACGTTCGCTTGTTTCCAGTCTTTCGGGACTTTGTTTTGTTGTAGTGACAGATTGTAGATGGCGGTGAGTGGCTTGAGGATTTGCTGCTTGAGTTCCTTGAGCAGCCTGGGTGACAAGTCGTCGGGTCCGGTAGACTTGTTTGTCTCGAGTTTGTCTAGGTACTTTTTCACATCCCGTTCGTCGATTGTACCAATTTCTAGGGGAGTGATTCCCATCGGTGGGGAAGGGCTCTCGGGTACGGACTGGGTATTCTCGACCGTGAACACTGATGCGAAGTTCCTGTTTAGGATTTCGACCATTTGTCTACTGTCCTGTGTTAGTACGTCACTTTCATCTTTTAGGGGACCGATATTGCTTTTTGTCTTCTTTTTGGTTCTTATATACGTGAAGAACTTTTTCGGGTTGGACTTGGCTTCGCGTGCAATTTGCTTTTCATAGTCGCGTTTACTCTGGCGAATGAGTGTTCTGCAAGCTCTGAGGCTTTGATGGTACTGTTCGCGTGATCGTCAGTGCTGTTTTCCTTTAGCAAGTTGTATTTTCTCTTCTTCAAATTAATCGCCCGTCGAACTTGGGTAGTCATCCATGGTGTGCTTGTGGCATTATTTGTTCTCCTTGTCTTCATGGGAACAGTCGTTCTCTCTACCTCCAGGAGTTTGTTCTTAAAGCCGTTCCACGCGCCGTCCACCGGAGTGAGGTTCATGGGTTCCCAAGTTGTCTGGGTTAGCAGCTCACGAGCGAAGTTAAAATTGGCTTTTTTGTAGTCTGGAATCTTGGACGTGTTTTCGGTGAGTTCATGGTCTGTTCTGATTTTTAGGCGAATTAGGTGATGGTCGCAACCATCCAGTTTTTCGCCGACTTGACATTCACGTGTGAGATCTGAATCACTCACGAGTACTAGGTCTAATAAGTTATTTTCCCTCGTCGGTTGGCTAACAATCTGAGTAAGAAAAGTGTCCTCTAACATTTCGAGCAATCTGTTACCCTCCCGATCTCCAATCATCGTGATCCAGTCAATGTTGGAACAGTTAAAGTCCCCGATAATGACTGACTGTTTGTTTTGTGTTATGGTGTGAATTTCCTCGTACAGCGCTTCGTCGTCTGCTGCTTGTTGCTTTGGAGGTCTGTAAACGGTTCCAATTGTTATTTTGTTGTGCTTGCTAGTCTCCAGTTCAACATATACAGTGTCATATTTCTCTGAGTCTTCTTTGGTTATTTCCACGGCAGGGTATTTGTTCTTTACGTAACAGATAACACCTCCTCCTTTCTTGTGAAGTCTGTTTTTGTAGAAGCTCTCGTATCCCGGAATTGAGAATTCGGTCATTAGGTGGTCAGAGGTGGCCCACGTTTCGGTGATGGCAATCACGTCCGGACTTTCTACGTCAACATAGGCAAGTAGCTCATCCCGTTTGGGTATTAAGCTCCGCGCGTTGGTGTATAGGACAGAAATGTCCTTCTTGACTTCAACGCTTCGAGGCACAGTAGTCTGGTGTCTGTTTGTGTTTTCTGTTGGGGGCCTTGGTGTGATGAGCGGTCCCTACTGGTTGGTTGTTTACGATACTTTGGTGCCCCTCCGCGCTCGGAGTTTTTGAGTACAAAAGTACCTCCTCGTTCAGCAACCTACCAAGCCGTGCTGATCCAATCGCATTGAGGTGAAGACCGTCAGGACGGAAAAGGTCAGGGATATCATAAAATGATTCCACTGACTTGAGAACTAAACTTCATCGTCCTGGCAGAGTTGCGTCAATCTGTTGTTGATGTTCGACGCCTTTCTGTGGAAGCCTGTGAAGGCGTTGATTCTCGGAAGAATCCCAGAGACAATGATGTGGCTTGACTTTTCCTTGAAGCGGCGGATTACTCGTCGGTAGTCAGCTATAATTTCCTCCGTGGACATTGTTTGAACGTTGTTCGTGCCATGCAAAACAAAGAGTGTGTCCTGCTCCGTGCGGTCTGAGACGAGGTCTACCGCTTCTTCTATATCTTGTAGTTTTGCACCAGGAATACAGTAGCGTCTTCTGTTCTTGATACTTCGTCCACAGAACTCAGTCAGTTGTTCTCTAACAATGCTGTCACCCACCAGTTTTATGTTAACCTTGGTGTTGATCCTTGATCCGTTGAAGTGTGATCCGTCTTCACAGGAGACGGCTGGGAGGATGGTCTTCCGTCTACGCCTGCAAGAGGAGGAGGAGGAGGAGGAGGAGGAGGAGGAGGAGGAGGAGGAGGAGGAGGAGGAGGAGGAGGAGGAGGAGGAGGAGGAGGAGGAGGAGGAGGAGGAAGGAGAAGAAGAAGAAGAAGAAGAAGGAGAGGAGGAGGAAGAGGAAGAGATGATGATGATGATGAGGAGGAGGAGGAGGAGGAGGAGGGAAGGGAGGAGGAGGAGGAGGAGGAGGAGGAGGAGGAGGAGGAGGAGGTAGAATGAGAGGAAAAAGAAGATGAAGAAGGCGTAGATGAAGCAGAGGAGGAGGAGGAGGGAGTGGAGGAGGAGGACGAGGGGGACGAGGAGATGGATGAGAGGGCAGCGGAGGTGGAAGCAGAAGAAGAAGAAGAAGAAGAAGAAGAAGAAGAAGAAGAAGAAGAAGAAGAGAGGGAAGAGGAGGAGGAGGAGGAGGGGGAGGGGGAGGGGGACGATGAGGAGGGGGGGGAGGAGGAGGAGAAGGTGGACGTGGGGGACGAGAAGGAGATGGATGGGCACGCAGTGGAAGCGGTAACACAAGAAGAAGAAGAAGAAGAAGAAGAAGAAGAAGAAGAAGAAGAAGACCTCACCTTGCGGGCCATGGCTCTCGTCCGGACCCCTGGGAGGGTGGAGGAGAGGGAGGAGGGAGATGAAGAAGGGGTGGAGGCAGTCGGAGTAAAAGAAGAAGGAGAGGAAGGCAAAGAAGAAGAAGAGGAAGAGGAAGAGGAAGAAGAAGAAGAGGAAGAAGCAGTGGGGGTGGGAGCGGGTAGAGGGGGACGTTGGTTCAACGCTTTAAGGCACTCGGTTAAACCCCTCTCTAAATCTGAGATCTTCTTTTCCATTTGACAGTGTCTACATGACTCCGCCCCCTTATCAAAATATTGTGGGGCGAAGCGTCCTTTGCACCCGGGGCATTTGCATAGTGATGAAGCCATATCTTTTATTGTTATCTTTTGTTATGTTTTGTTACCTTTTAACTTCAGAGAGAATGAGTGGCAGTAGGTCAGGAGGGAACGATTAACTCCCTCCTGTCTGACTCGGGCAGGTGTTCTCGTTAGACTTCCCTCTAGGGGATTCACGCGGCCGGGTAGGGGAGGAAAAAACAAAGGGTCTCCAGGGAATTTCGCCCTCCGCGCGGCTGGGTATACGCCGCGGCGGGAATTTACGGACCGAAACAATGAAAGAAAATCAGCCTGAAAACAAGGACCTCCTAGTACACTTCTTAGAAAATAATATGTAAATTATGTGTAGTAAGTTTAAGAAGGAGCTTAATACAGTTAGGAAGGAGTTGTATGTGCACCAGTGTTGTGAGGAGGTGTAGGGGAGGTGTAGGGTGTGGGCAGAAGGGATGAGCAAGTGTGCTAGGAAGAATGTGTTTAAGTAAAGTGAATATAACACTTAGCACTTAGCAGAGCAGGTCAGCGAAGCAGCAAAGCAGCAGCAGCAATAGGAGAGCCTCAGGATATGCTGGAGAGCACAAAAGGAAAGCACAGCTGCCGAGACAGCGAGCGTAGTTGACACGTGTGACCCCGAGGCCGAGCCAGGAGGAGAATAGGTAGCGTTGATCGTCTCGTTAGCGGCAGGTGCGTGGGACGAGGCGGACAGGTGACCAGGTGACATCAAATCGTTCTCCTTCTCATTAGTGGCTCACCTGAATCGGTTCCCCTTTGTATGGCTGACTAAATTTGGGCAATGATTTAGTCTCTCTCTCTCTCTCTCTCTCTCTCTCTCTCTCTCTCTCTCTCTCTCTCTCTCTCTCTCTCTCTCTCTCTCTCTCTCTCTCGTGACAGTTTTTCCTTTTTTGCACTCTTTTTCCCGTTTGTACCGCTCTGTCAGTAGCTGGGGCGTGTGTCGGCGCTGCGGGGGGCGGGGCGGGGCGAGGGCAGCGTGTTGGCGGGACGTGGAGGCTGCGGGGGGCGTGTTTCTGCGGCAGGGGCTCGGGCTCACCCCACAGATAAGCATCGCGTCGCTCCGTGATATGACAGCGAGAGAGCGACGCCGGGCACGCTTTGCAGGGCACGGAGGCGCGGGCAGGCGAAGCACTTGAGACTGGTTTCTCCTGGTGACTGGCGGGCGTGTTTGTTGGGGCGGTGTTCCTGTTTGCTGTTTGCTAATGTTGTTCTGCCTGAATTGGATATGTATGTGTAGTATGATAATAGTTGCAATGTTGATGATAAAAATACTATTCATATCTTTACTTTTACATTTGTTATTACTAGTTTTTATTTATTTTATTTTAAGTTGTAATCGTACTACTAATAATAATAAAAAAATGGTAATACAGGTACTTATAATAATGATAATAATAATAATAATAATAATAATAATAATAATAATAATAATAATAATAATAATAATAATAATAATAATAATAATAATAACAATGCACTATTACTACTACCATCATAATCATTAGCATCATTAGAGTTGTTGTTGTTTATGGACCTTGCTAATTATTCACTGATAAATGCAAGGGTTTATCCCCGAGGAGCAGAAACCATTTACCCTCCAATCCTTTTAGTCAATCTCAACAATCAATACCGGTTCCAAGTCCCTAAGAAGAGAACGCAAGCCCAGACCCATTCTCCCTTTTACAATGCCTTCATGCCTCGCCATCGCCATCGTAACACACAACTCGCATTCTCGCCGATAACCATAAAATCCATTACATCCACAACCCGGCGCTGTGTACCTTACGAACCATGCCTTACCACCAGCCGTCCCTCCGTGCCGTCCTTCCTCCTATGGCGCGAGTATTACTAATGAAGAGGCGGCCGCTTGATGCCCTTAGCGATGGGGGGACGGCGGCAAGCACTGGGCGAGGGACATGACGAGGGGCAGGGGTTGATCGAAAGGGGGGTAAGGTGCGGTACAAGTCTGGTGGCACGTTACTTTGCCAACACTATACAGGCTTATCACGTGACCCTGAGGCGGCCTGTGCACTGTTAAGGGATAGAAGGGAGAGGAGGAGGAGGTGGAGGAGGAGGAGGAGGAAGTGGAGATGATAGTGGTAGTGGACAAGGCAAGGAGAGGCAGAGGATGATTAAGGGGTGAGAAAAAAAATATTGGAGTTGGAGAAGGAAAGGAGGAAGGAGAGGAAGTAGAAAAGATGAGGCCCTAGGACGAGGATTAAGAGGAGGAGGAGGAGGAGGAGGAGGAGGAGGAGGAGGAGGAGGTAAAGGAGGAAGTGATAGAAAAAAGGATCAAAAGAAGATATTATAGATTAAAAAAAGGCCCGTTATGATTTGGTTAACTTTTTTCCTTTTCTTTTTAATTATCTTTTTTTTTCATGCCAGAAGCTGATCAGTTAGCTGCAAAATATCACCCTCTTCCTCTTTATATCCTCTCTCATATCTTCTCGCTTATTGTTAACACACCAAATGCTTTCCATATTAAGAACCGAGCAGTTTGTCCATGAAGTATGTCAAGCCCCACAATCCCAGTAGCCAACCGTGCCATCCCCAAACCAGCGGGAAAAACACCCACAAGAAGGGCCAGATTATTAAGGGTACATCAGTCGCGGTTGTTAACAAGGGTTTGCGGCGAGGCTGGACGGCGCGAGGTTAATGTGTCCTAATGTGCGGCTGGACGGCAGGAAGGCTAAGGCATAAGTCTGGGGGCGGATTCTGAGAAGGGCCGTAAGTTAAGGCCCGCGCGCTGCCTTAACTTCACTAAGGCGCCGTTGGCAACGGCCGCGCTACGGCGCCGTATCTCTGCATTCCTTTCACATACTCAAAACTTTTTAAGGCCGCCGTAAGGGGACCTTAGGGCGCGCGCCGCTGCAAGGCGGCCGCGTCTCGGTGGCCAATCAGGGGCAAGTTCTAGTCGGCAAATAGGAAGCGTCGACCAATCGCGGGATGTAAACACAAATTAGCTGTTGTGCGAACGTTCCCGCGGTGCCCACCCTCTCACGACAATGGAGCCTCTCTCCTCACCCCCTACCTTGCCCCCTACGAAGAAAAGGAGGCCGAACTTTTCGGAAGAGGAGCTATTAATGCTAATAGCACTGATACAAACCTGACCTACCTTTGTTCATAACCTCAGACATTCAGACTATGCCATATTCTATATGCAAGCTATAACACTATTTTTGTGAAAAGTTAC
This sequence comes from Eriocheir sinensis, assembly GCF_024679095.1. NCBI lineage: Eukaryota > Metazoa > Arthropoda > Malacostraca > Decapoda > Varunidae > Eriocheir > Eriocheir sinensis. The sequence continues at coordinate 117,760 of NW_026111641.1, forward strand.
CTTCAACATTTATCAGCACTATGGTATATATACAACACTTGCAACACAGTGATGTCCCTGCTCACCCACGCGTGCAAGATACTACGTTGCGAAGGATGGGGGGTGCATCCCCAAGTCTGTAGGATTTAGGAAGGCAAATATGAGGAAAATGGTGTCGTGCGCGTATACTGCATGCATATATATTTACTCCGTCTTCAATTGTGATGCTGTCCATAAAGTATGAGTGCATAGGAACATGGCAACATACCTATCTACTTACTAGTTCTTTGCAACTCCGCATAATAAAAAATGTATCATTGCAAGAGGCAGCGGGAAGCCCTCTCACAAGTTTTCACCAAACTTCCTAGTTACTGTATTACTAAACATCTTACTGGTAGTTCATTCACTTCTTACAGTTGTATAAGTAGTATAACTACGTAAACATCGTTTATATGCACTTCATACCTGTATGAAGGCTGTATGTTCCACTTCTAGCAGCGAAGGCGTGCAGGGAGAGGAGGCCGTAACTCACTTAGGGCGGCCCACACCCGCCTTAACCTGCGGCGCCGTAACTCTCCTTAAAATGGCCGCGCCGATGTTTTGAGTATACCAGCGGAAGCGCTACGGCCAGACTTGCGGCGCCTTAAGCAGATACGACGCCGTAGCTTCGTTTCAGAATCCGCCCCCTGGTGTCAACGGTTATCTCGGCAGCCGTCGCCCCCAACCATGCCTGTCGCTGTCCCGGGCCGCCATGAATAGACGACTAATGAATTTATTCCGTGGGTGTCATCGCTCACAACAGTCCTCGTGCCGCCCAGTTAGTCATGTTGTCAGGAGGGAAGCGACTTGGGTATAAACAGCAACACTACCGCCACGCCATCTGTAGAGCGTCGTCAGGGACACCGACACAAACTATAGGCCTTAGAAATCAGACATCACCACACCACTTCATCCATCTACAGAGACTCGCCATATACAGCAACACAAATTATAGGCCTTAGAAGTCAGATATCAGCACACTACATGACATCATCTATAGAGCCGCGCCGTGAGTACTAATACAAACTGCAGCTAATACTTAGATGCCTTTATTTTCTTGTCAGTTTCTCATTTTCGTACCTCAGTTTTTTTTTACAGTAGAGGAAACAGTTCAAGGGCAAAAGAAAGGAAACAATAATGAAAAAAAGCCCGCTACTCAAGCTTAATATCTCAGAGAAGGCTTTGGTTCCTGTGGGTACTAAATGCATAGATGGACACACATTAATGAACAAGAGATACACGCCTCAACATGTAACACGGATGAGCCTTTGCAGGAAACCCAGGCACAGCTAAACAGACTCCATCGTTGCTCATCTAAATAGCCAGGCACATGAAGTCAACAAACACTGGAGGATAAGTACATCATCTGCGTGGTGGAAAGATCGTTTTTATACATCAGGGGCCAGCGCAAGAGGCCAAGATAAGCTTTTGGAGAGATGGGGAAGAGCGTGAAATCACCCCTTCCCCTTCTCTTTTGCCCCCCTCCTCCCCATTCCCCTTCACCCCAGCACTCATAGCTAGCAATCCCAGCATCAGGATCATTTTTACACCTATGCAAAGTTCCAAGATAAACTTTTGAACAGTTAGGGAGAGCGTTGAATCGCCCCTCTCCTCTCCCCTCGTCTCCCTTTCCCAACGCACGCACACCAACGTACAAATATCATTCCCAACATCAAGATATTTTTTTACACACCAGAAGCTAATGCAAAGTCCCAAGATAAGCTTTTGAAGAGATGGGGACAGCGTAAAATCACCCCTCTCCCCTCCTCCTCCTCCTCCTCCTCTCCCTCTGCACTGACACATCACCCCAGCATCAAAAGCAAAGTAAGGCTGCCACACTCCCCTTGACAAGCCTGAGTTACGCACGTCTTTTCCTGTTTACTCAAGGCCGTCGTCCTCTTGTGTACCTGCCTGCCTACCTGGCCCGGCCTCTCCCTGGCGCCACTCACCACCGCAGACACGCATCAACAACGAACTCAGAGAAGCAATTGAGCGCCACACCCTCGGCTATTTACTGCTTATGACCCTTGCTGAGAGACATGACGAGGAGACGAGAAGAAATATAGGAGGACGAGGAGGAGGATGGGGGTGGAGGAGCAGGAGGAGGAGGAAGAGGAGGAGGCAAGTTATGAGTCTTGGTGAGATACATGAGGAGGAGGCGGGGAAAAAAGTAGGAGGTGAGGACAAGGACGAAGAGGAGAAGGAGGAAAAGGAGGGGGAAAGTTTTTGCCGGCCTATCATTGTTATATTCTGTCCTAGTTCAAAACGGTGGATAAGAAAGAAGTTGACCAAGATACTGTTCTTATGACATATCTTTCAACAGTTGTTCCTTTTCTTTTCATGATTTATTCCCAGAAAACTTTGATGGCGAGGCGTTCAATATTCCTGTTCGTTTGTGTTATTTATTTGTGGCTAACAGTATTAAACTATTGCAAAATATATTCGATCCAAATTTGTGATATTGGCTCCCGTACCCTGAATCCCGTGTCACGTTCACTAGACAGTGAATACACCTGTCTAACTCACGGACCAGAGCGGCGGCGGCACCTGTCCCTACTAATTAAGACCCCATCACCGGCGCTCACCCGTAATTATCGTAGTACTGTCGCAAAGAACCCGGGCCAGGGAAAAAACGGCGCCGGAAGAAAGGTGCGCCGAGTACAGCCACAAAAAAAGAGAAGAAAAGTTGATAATTCTTGGGTAAACTTCTTGTCGCCTTGTCCCGTTGGAATGGCGAGACTGCTAAGAGAAAGAAGAGAAAGAAAGTGAGTTACAGACGAGGAGTATAAGAAAACAGCGTTGGCTTTGTCCCCTTAGCGGCAGCCTGTCACGAAAAAGCACAAAATTATACAGTGGAAGCTTATAAAAAAATGTTTAATTGACATGAAGCGTCCGTATGTGTTGCGGTGTGTGAGCCTCAGGTATTGCTTGGTTCTCGAAGGGAGTGTTGGTGGGGAGGAGTGTGTGTTGGGTAGTGAGGGGAGGAGAGTTAGAAGTAAGAGAAAGGAGCAGGGTTGAATTATGTAAAAAGTTAGAAAACAGGAGAGATAATACACATGTGGAAGGAAGTGTATGTTGCTTGGTTCTCGGGGAGTGTTGGTGGGGAGGAGTGTGTTGGGTAGTGAGGGGAGGAGAATTAGAAGTAAGAGAAAGGAGCAGGGTTGAATAAGGTAAAAAGTTAGAAAGCAGGAGAGATAATACACATGTGGAAGGAAGTATATGTCAGTGTAGTGGTTGTTGACGTGGAGAAAGTATGTTTGGAAGGCACAGAAGTGAAAGCGCATAAGGAGCTGAGAGACAGGTAGATAGGAAAATAAATAGGTAGATAGATACAGATTGATAAGTAGATAGAGGAAAGTAAGAAAGACTATAGATGTTGGGTGCCAGTTGTGGATGCTCTCTTTCTCCTTCAGTCTTTCTTTTCCTTTCTCTTTTCATATTTCCTCACCCTTTCTCTCTTCACCTTTCTCTTTCCTTTCTTTTTTTATCTTTCCTTATCCTTTCTCTCTTCGCCTTGCTTTTTCCTTCTCTTTTCATCTTTCCTTATCCTTTCTCTTCTTCACCTTTCTTTTCCCTTCTCTTCCATATTCACCTTGCAATTTTCTCCACTTTCCCTCCTGTTTCTCTCTTCTTCACCTGTCCTTCACACCTGAGGACAAGGGAGAAAGGAGAGCACAGCAGGTAACCGTCAAATCACTCCCTTCCGCTCCTCTCCCCCGTTCTCCCTTCGCCTTTCCTCCCACCACGCCTCCTTTCTCCCTTCCCATCAGGCCCCCATCACCCATTACATCAGGCCCATTACCTATTACCCGCTGTACTGTAACGCAAGAGATTATAAACATCCCCCTCCTATATTTTAGTTCGATGCAGGTAATGGGTGGGGAAGGAGATGATAAATGGGGGAGGCTCGTTTAGCATAATGAGGGAAGGGGAAGGAATGGGACGTATCGGTAATGGAGAGTGAGGAAAGGGAGAGTGGGTTGAGGGGTGGGGGGAACCTTGCATTTTGTTTACGTAATGAAGGGAATGAAAAGGGAGAGAGGGAGAAGGAGAGAGGGAGGGGGAGAGAGGGACCCATGCATATTATATAGTCAGGAAACACAAAATTAAATGGTTCAGTAAAATTTATGTATCTTTTTTTTGCATCTATGGCGCTTAATCTAGATAGGTTTAAGATATTTGGGTAACCTCTCAACAAATGCAGTATCTTTTGCGTGTTATGAACGTTATATATAGATGTCATGTCATGGCGTGGAAGTGAAGTAGGTTAAAGAATGTTATTAACGGTATTTATTTACCTCGCTCGATTTCGATATGTTAAAAAATATAACTTTCAACATCGATTGCAGAAGCGTCTCCCTAATGCAGCATCCTTAAATTTTCTGCAAGATCAGCTCGTCTTCTTTAGATACGACGGTACGCTTGTCGTTGGGCATATCAATAATTTGTATGATGCTTTGAGTAAGTTAGGAAGCAATGTGATGGCGGTAATGTATGATGGGGACGTGAAGGGCAGTAGTATTGGGACATGGTAAGAAGGAAGTATCGTGTTAGAGGTGAATGTATGATGGGAAAGTGATGGGACGTGTCAGGTAAGAAGCATTCTGTTGGCGGTAAGGTATGGGAGGAAGTGCAGGACAGCGGTGATGGGACATGGTAGTTAGAAAGCATTGTGTTGGAGGTAATGTATGGGAGGAAGTGCAGGACAGCGGTGATGGGACATGGTGAGTTAGAAAGCATTGTGTTGGAGGTAATGTATGGGAGGAAGTTATGGGGAGCGGTGATGGGACATAGTAGGGAAGTATTGTATTTGGCTATAATGTATCGGAAGGAAGTGATGGGCAGGTAAGGCCATATTGAGAAGGAAGCATCGTGTTGGCGGTAATGTATGGAATAGAGTGAGGGGCAGCGGTGATGGGACTTAGGCAAATAACAGGCCTTTACGGACCCCTTCACCGTGAGATTTTGTACCATTACCCATTCCCATTATGCCTTATATACATTTTCTCATTTGTAAGCTCATTTTCATTTTCTGCGGCATCTTGGTCAGGAAATTTGGTCAGTTTTTTTTGTTTGTTTGCTCCTACAATATTTTTTTTCTAATTACATGTATTTTTGCCTATTTCTATTACACTTAATATGCTTTTTCTTCTCATTCGTATTTTGATCTCGTTTTTTCTCCGGTGTATCTTCATTATGTAATTTTATTTTTTGTCCATGATGTTATTTTTCTGCATACATTGTTTTTTTCCTACATGTATTTGTGTTTTACTCAGCTCTCAACAACATTCTTCTTTATCTCTTAATACTACTTAAAACTATATATTTTTTCTATTCATTTCCTGTTTACACCATTTCTGCGTTTTCCTTTATCATGTAACTTAGCTCACAACATAATATCACTTCTTTATATTTCTTAATAATGTTTCGACCGCAATATCAATCTCTACTACCTCATAAATCACACTCATTCATATAAACATACATACCCTCTACCCCCTCCAGCTGCCTGACCCATACACCTTTACACACCATTATACTCTTCCCCACCCCCTTATTACCTGCACGTAAAGCAAGGTAAGGTAAAGTAAAGTAAGGCGAGGTCAGGTCGCCCCACATGTAGCAGACAGGTAACGTTAACACGCCCTCCTGGAAACACGTCAATGTTTGCTGCAAATTCCCTGAAAACATTAACTTAGAAGGTAAACAGTTTTCTCCCTAGCCATTAGTATCTCCCTCTCCTCTCTCTCCCGACTGTTTCTCCCCTTTATCTTTCTCATCTCTTCCCTTCCCATCCTCCTTCGATTAATGGTCCCCCTTTTTCTTTCTTTTGTTGTTTTTTCTTCTTTCTTCCCTTTTCCTCTTCTCCCCTTTAACTTTTTTCTCTCTCATCTTTCTTACTTTTTCTTCCCATACTTCCCCCATCCTCTTCTCTTCTTATTTTGTCTTCCTCTTTTCTTTCCCTCTTCTCTTCTCCTCTCTCCTCTTTCTCCCCTTTTCCAACTCTGCTCCCTGCTCTCCTCTTTTTGTCTTGTTCTCTCCTTCCTTCTTTCCCTCTTCTAACTCCTTAATGGTACCTCTTTCCTAGTCTTTTCTCTCAACTCCTCCATTTACTCCCATCCCGTTCTCTCCTCCTTCCCTCTCTCCTCCCTCCTCCTCCCTGGCCCTCCGCTGGTGGTCACCGTGTAAATATCAACATTTGCACACCTGAAGAGTATTTGGTCTTTGTTGTTCCTTACCTGAGTACCTGAGTGGTGGCCCAGGTGGGAAAGGGGAGGGAGGGGGGCGAGGAGGGATGGAAGGCGTGGGGAGGGCAAGGAAGAAAACGGCAGTTAAAAGTAAACCAATTTCTCTTCTTTCTTTACCTTTAAGTGAGGGAAAAAAGGGATTTGGAGGAAGGAAGGGCGGTACAGTGGGTAAGGGAGGGAGGGAGGGAGGGCAGGGAAGGGAAGGTCAGGAAGGAAATTGACAGTCAAAAGTAAACCAATTTCTCCCTTTTCTTTACCTTTAAGGGAGGGTAGGGATGAGTGGATAAGGGATTGAAGGGAATGGGGAGGGGAGAACGAGTGATAGGGAAGAGAAGAGAAGGAAAGGGAGAGGAAGGGGCGGCAAAATAAAGGAAGGGAAAGGAAGAGAAAAGAAGGGAAGGGAAGAGAAGGGAAGGGAAAAGAAGGGAAGGGAAGGGAAAGAAAGGGAAGGATGAAAAAAGGAAACTGAAGGGAAGAGAGAAGAGTGTCAGGGAAGGTAGGGGTAGTAGTGAGTGGGGAGAGAGTTTAAGGGTTGAAGAGGAAGGTAAATTGACAAGGGCTGGACACGAAGGTAACTCGACAAGGACTCGTATTCGACATCACGTGATTAGGCGATTCGCTGCGCCATTTCGGGTCATTAGTGCCTTACCTCTCCCCCCCCCCCCCCCACACACACACACACACACACATACACACTCCGACTCACCTGGCTGGGCACTGATTGTATTTTAAAGGATCTTCTTAAGGGGGAGGGGGAGTGGGGTGGATAGGGGGGAGGAGGGGGAGGCGGCTGCGTGTAATGGACAGATAATGGAGAGGAAATCAAGGTGTGTACAGGTGCAAACACGATTGTAATGAAGGGCTTGATTGTAAATACCTGGCTTAGGGCGCGCACACACACACGTACAAACACACACACACACACAAACACCCTCACCACCCCTGCCATCATAAACCACCCTAATATCCCCTCCCACAAAGCCCCTTCATTAAAGGCTCAATATTCACCCCTTCCCCTCTTCCCCTTCCTTTCTACCGCCTCTTAACCCTATCATTCACCTCTCCTTCCCTCAGTGTGACGGAGATGAGCACCGAGGCCACGCGCAGCTTAGAGCATGCCTTAAACTTTACCCTTATCTCTTACATTCCTTTTCCATGATCCTTCCCTTTCCATTCCTTTCCTTTCCTTCCCCTTCCCTTCCCTTCCCTTTCCTTCCTCTCCCTACTTCTTATTTCCCTTCCCCATACCCGTATATCCTTTCCCCTTATTTATCTTTATTTATTTTCTAGTTTCTGAAGAGTATCACCATAACTATCATTATTGTAGTAGTAGTAGTAGTAGTTGTAGTAGGGGTAGTGGTAATAGCAGGAAGTCGCAGTTTAGGTTAGCCCCCCATAGAACACCCATCACGTCGTTTTCTTGACATGAACGATCGGCCGCAGATACCAAATTTTAACGTCGTAAAACTCTAAAAGGGCTTTGCATAATGACGTACTGACCGTCTCCCTTCTCCCTTCCCTTCCCTTCCTTACCTTACCCTATATCTCCTCCCCTTTCCCATACCCATACATTCCTCCCCTTTCTCTTCTTTTCCATTCCTTTCCCTTCTCTTCCTCTTCCCTTTCTCTCTTCCTCTCTGTTCCGTTCCCTTCCCTTCCTTACCTTACCCTATATCTCCTCCCCTTTCTCTCTTTTCTTTATCATTCCTTTCCCTTCTCTTCCTCTTCCCTCTCTTTCTTCCTTTCTGTTTCACAAAGGAAGAACAAACAACAGCAGACCTGCTGGTCCTTACGAGGTTGTTTGTGACAAGCTACAATAACTATCTAATCAAAGGTGGAAGATGAAGGACAGCAAAGGCGAAGGCTCCTCCCCACCCCCCCATCCCTCCAGCCAAAGCTGGCACGAAAGGAAAAAGAACCATGCAGCATGGAAAAACTGCATGGAATTTATGTAGGAAAGAGGAAAGAACTACCATTACTGCTACCACTAACCGGGCGATAAAAGCGGACAAGGACACCAGTATTCGAAAGAACTTAACGTTATTACGACAATGAGTAATATCTAAGTTGCTGGTTGGATTCAAAACACTTGTCTAATCTATTCTTGAAGGCCGTAACTGTTGTACTATCAACGACATCACAAGGTAGAGAGTTCCAAACATTAACAACTCGATTGAAGAAGAAGTGTTTAGCTTCGTGCGACGAGAATCTTTTACCACTTATCTTCAAATTGTGATTTCTTCTTGTTCTATTTGATCGATCAATTGTAAAGTAATCTTCCGCATTAATATCACTGAATCCTTTGAACATTTTAAACACTTCTATTAGATCGCCTCGCATTCTTCGTTTTGATAGGCTGAATAAATTTACTTCTTTAAGTCTTTGTTCATATGACAAATTTCTCAACCTAGGAATCATCTTTGTTACTCTTCGTTGGACCCGTTCCAACTTTTCTATGTCTTTTCTGTAGTAGGGAGACCAAAACTGTACACAGTACTCTAGACGGAGTCGAACCAACGAATTATACAGTTTTAATATTACTTTTTCCGATTTATTATTAAAGACTCGTCCGATGAGGCCAACCAATTTGTTTGCAGTTTTAACTACCTCTGAACAATGCTGACTGGGCTTTAAATCGCTTGATATAGTGATTCCAAGATCCTTTTCTTTACTTACTGCAGAAAGTTGTAGGCCATTCATTACGTACCGAACGCGATTGTTATTTTTTCCGATGTGCAACACTTTACATTTGTCAACGTTAAATTTCATTTGCCATTGATTGGCCCAACGTGCAAGTCGATCTATATCTGATTGTAAAGCTTCTTCGTCGAGTATCGCAGTTACTTTACTAGCAATTTTTGTGTCATCAGCAAATTTTGATACTTTGCAAGTGAGCCCATCATCGATATCATTAACATAAATTAAGAAGAGCATGGGGCCAAGCACTGATCCTTGAGGTACGCCGCTTTTGACATCGAGCCAGTTAGATGTAACACCGTTTAGAACTACTCTCTGTTTCCGCTCAGAGAGCCAGTCCGCAAGCCAATTGTGAATGTTACCCGAGATACCGTGCGCCAGTAGTTTGCTGAGCAATCGTTGGTGGGGGACCTTATCAAATGCCTTTTGAAAATCCAGATATATGATATCTACTGATCTGCTTTCATCGAACACCTCAAAAATATAGTGAAAAAAATCAAGTAAGTTAGTTAAACACGAACGTTTACTACGGAAGCCATGTTGCGAATTATTTATTATATTATTTTCTTCGAAGAATTTCACCATATTGTCGCGAATGATAGTCTCCATTAACTCACAAACAATAGATGTCAGGCTAATTGGTCGATAGTTTCCTGGATGAGACTTGTCCCCCTTTTTGAAAATTGGTGTGACATTTGCAAGTTTCCAATCCGACGGAACTTTTCCAGCTGTTAAAGATTTATTGAATATGATGGAGAGCGGTTTACAAATTTGATGTTTGATTTCTTTTAAGACCCTAGGGGTAATTTTGTCTGGACCAGGAGCTTTGCTTTAATCTTTTCAATTGTGCGTAAAATGTCACTTTCTACGATGAGCACGCCACTTAACATCTTTTCGATCCTTCTAACCTCCGGCGGTTGAGGTGATAAACAATCTTCGTCGGTAAATACGGATGCGAAAAAGTTATTTAGGATTGTAGCCATTTCATTTTCATCGTTCGTGTGGTTACCATTTTCATTTGCAAGCGGTCCGATACCACAAGTGAGTGACTTTTTATTATTTACATAGCTGAAAAATTCTTTAGGATTATATTTACTTGTTTCCGCTATATATTCTTCAAGATTTTTCTTGCTTCGTTTTATTAATTTCTTGGTCTCGCGGCGAATTCTGTCCAACTCTAGTTTGTCAGCCTCGCTCTGAGATGATATGTACCTACTGTATACGCGTTTTTTAAGAGATAGGCTATTTTGAATTTCGTTATTCCACCATTTGGGTTTCTTCTTAGAAGCTGAACGTCTGTTACGATAGGGTACGCATATGCTTATGGCATTGTTCAATATTGTGGTGAAGGCCCCCCAAGATTTATCAATATCTGTTTCCGCCGTGATTTCAGTCCAGTCAGAATTATTTAGAATTGATCGGAGTCTTACGAAATTCGCTCTCTGATAATCAGGCACCTTTTCTTTACTAGGAGTTTTTTTTTTTTTTTTTTTTTTTACAGCAAAGGAGACAGCTCAAGGGCACAAAAAAGTAAACATTAATAAAAAAGCCCGCTACTCGCTGCTCCTAAAAAGAATCCAAAGAGGTGGCCGAAAGATAAGTCAGTTTCGGGAGGAGAGGTGTCCTGATACCCTCCTCTTGAAAGAGTTCAAGTCGTAGGCAGGAGGAAATACAGATGAAGGAAGATTGTTCCAGAGTTTACCAGCGTGAGGGATGAAAGAGTGAAGATGCTGGTTAACTCTTGCATAAGGGGTTTGGACAGTATAGGGATGAGCATGAGTAGAAAGTCGAGTGCAGCGGGGGCGGAGGGGGGAGGCATGCAGTTAGCAAGTTCAGAAGAGCAGTCAGCGTGGAAATATCGATAGAAGATAGAGAGGCAACATTGCGGCGGAAATTAAGAGGTAGAAGACTATCAGTATGAGGAGGAGAGCTGATGAGACGAAGAGCCTTTGCCTCCACTCTGTCCAGAAGAGCTGTGTGAGTGGAGCCCCCACATGAGATGCATACTCCATACGAGGGCGGACAAGGCCCCTGTATATGGACAGCAACTGTGCAGGGGAGAAGAACTGGCGGAGACGGTACAGAACGCCCAGCCTCGAGGAAGCTGATTTAGTAAGAGATGAGATATGAAGTTTCCAGTTGAGATTTTGAGTTAAGGATAGACCGAGGATGTTTAGTGTTGAGGAAGGTGATAGCTGGGTGTTGTCAAAGAATAGGGGATAGTTGTTTGGAAGATTGTGTCGAGTGGATAGGTGGAGAAACTGTGTTTTTGAGGCGTTGAAGGACACCAGGTTCTTCTTGCCCCAATCGGAAATAATAGTAAGGTCTGAGGCTAAGCGTTCTGCAGCCTCCAGCCTTGAGTCGTTAAGTTCCTGAAGGGTGGGTCTTCTATTAAAAGAAGTTGAATAATGCAGAGTGGAATCATCGGCGTAGGAATGGATAGGACAGTTCGTTTTGGAAGAAGATCATCAATGAACAACAGAAAAGAGTGGGAGATAGGACAGAACCCTGTGGGACACCACTGTTAATAGATTTAGGGAAGAACAGTGACCGTCTACCACGGCAGAAATAGAACGGTCAGAAAGGAAACTGGAGATAAAGGTACAGAGAAGGATAGAAACCGTAGGAGGGTAGTTTAGAAAGCAAGATTTGTGCCAGACCCTATCAAAAGCTTTTGATATGTCCAGCGCAATAGCAAAAGTTTCACCGAAACGGCTAAAGAGGATGACCAAGAGTCAGTTAAGAGGCTAGGAGATCACCAGTAGAACGCCCTTGCGGAACCCATACTGGCGATCAGATAGAAGGTCAGAAGTGAAAAGGTGCTTTTGAATCTTACGGTTAAGGATTGATTCAAAGCTTTAGATAGACAAGAAAGTAAAGCAATAGGACGGTAGTTTGAGGGATTGGAGCGGTCACCCTTCTTAGGTACAGGCTGTGTGAAGGCATACTTCCAGCAAGAAGGAAAGGTAGATGTTGACAGGCAGAGGCGAAAGAGTTTGACAAGGCAGGGTGACAGCACGGAGGCACAGTTTTAAGGACAATAGGAGGCACTCCATCAGGTCCATAAGCCTTCTGAGGATTGAGGCCAGAGGGCATAGAAAACATCATTTTGAAGAATCTTTATAACAGGCATAAAGGAGTCAGAGGGGATGAGTAGGAGGAATATGCCCAGAATCGTCCAGAGTGGAGTTTTAGAAAAGTTTGAGAGAAGAGTTCAGCCTTAGAGATAGATGAGACGGCAGTGTTGCCGTCAGGACTGAGGAGTGGAGGGAAAGATGAAGAAGTGAAGTTGGAGGAGATGTTTTTGGCTAGATGCCAGAAGTCACGGGAGGAGTTAGAGAAAGCAAGGTTTTGACATTTTCTATTAATGAAAGAATTTTTGGTTAGTCGGAGAATAGATTTGGCACGATTTCGGGCAGAAATGTAAAGTTCATAATTAGCATTAGTTTGAAGGCTCTGGTATCTTTTGTGAGCTACCTCTCTATCATTGACAGCACGAGAACAAGCGTGATTAAACCAAGGCTTTTTAGCGTGAGGAGTAGAGAAAGAACGAGGAATGTATGCCTCCATTCCAGAGACAATCTTTACTTTACTTTACTTTCTTTCATATTGATGCTGAATGTGATTGTTCGGTGATCGCTAGAACTAAAAATTGGACCAACATTTACTTCGTTAACTAGATCAGCTGTCGTTGAAAAGATAAGGTCAAGTATATTATTTTCCCGAGTCGGTTCTTGAACGTGTTGATGTAAATCACTTTCTAGTAAATTTGTGTACAGGTCGAGCCCTGTATGACAGTTCAACGGTTCACCCCATCTTTTCACTGGCAAGTTAAAGTCCCCAACAATTACTGCCTCGCAACTGCTACTTGTTTCTAATAATAATTCACTTAATGCGTGGTCGATATCAAGAGTCTGCCTTGGCGGTCTGTAGATAAGTCCAATTACTATTTTACGAGATTTATTTTTTATTTCAATGAAGACCGTGTCTACATTGGTTATAATATATGTTTTCACGGATACTGGATGGAGAGAGTTGTGGATATAAAAGATAACGCCTCCACCCTGTCTGTTCTCTCTTCCATGACTAAAAATGGTATAACCCGGTAATCTATATTCCGCAATGAAATCTCTATTTGAAGTGTCTAGCCAAGATTCTGTGACTCCGATGATGTGATAATGATTTGTAGCTGCGAGGACTTCTAAGTCTTCAAATTTGTTACGTAGGCTACGAGCGTTTACATAGCAAGCTTTAATGTGATTCGAGTCGGGAGTTTTGCGGGTTGAGTGCACCCTTACGGTGGAGCTGCTGGTGTTCTCGCCTCCGCGTTTTTTGGCTTTCGAAGAGCCACTTGTTCACAGAGCAGCCTCCCGAAACGGGCTGCTCCAACAGGGTTTAAGTGAATGCCATCAGGAAGGGACAAGTCTGAATCGTAGTAAAAATTGTTCCACAAGTTAGCGAACTGGGCGTTTTCTTGTGAGCAAAGGGACAGAAGTCTGTTGTTTGTGCTGAAGGCCTTACTGTAAAAGCTAGATTCGGCACCGACCCTCGGGAGGATTCCTGAGATTATGATGTTACTGGCATCCGTTTTACGTTTATACTGCTTGATCATGCGGCGGTATTTCTCAAGCAGTTCCTCAGAAAGGGTTGTCTTTACGTCATTTGTCCCCTCGTGAATGACAAAGTGGGTGTTTCGGTCGGCATTTCTCGTGACATCATCGCACGCTGCGGTGATGTCGTCCAGTCTGGCACCTGGATAGCAGTAACGTTTTCTGCGGCCGTTTGATGAACGACCACAGAACTCAACCAGCTGGCCACGCACCATGGAGTCCCCAACTAGGCGAGTCTCGAACTCATCCTCCATGGTGTTCGTTCCCTTCCCTTCCTTACCTTACCCTATATCTCCTCCCCTTTCTCATACCCATACGTTCCTCCCCTTTCTCTCTCTTCTTTTCCATTCCTCTCCCTTCTCGTCCTCTTCCCTTTCTCTCTTCCTTTCTGTTCCGTTCCCTTCCCTTCCTTACCTTACCCTGTATCTCCTCCCATTTCCCATACCCATACATTCCTCCCCTTTCTCTCTCTTCCTTTCCATTCCTTTCCCTTTTCTTCTCCTTCCCTTCCTCTCTTCCTTTCTGTTCCGTTCCCTTCCCTTCCCTTCCTTTCCACAGCATTCTCTCTCCCCTCCTTTTCCACACCAATAAATCCCACTCCTTTCTCTCCTTTCCCCTTCCTTCCATTCCCTCCACCTCCTCCTCTTCTCCCCTCCTCTCCTCTCTCTCAGGTTCACTATAAGTAGGAAAAGCGGCGAGATATATATCGTCGGAACCGTCCTGCAAAAGCCTATTAATTTTGAGTTTATGGCGGGCAGTGCAGGTGAATGGGGCCGCTAATTAGCTTACCTGAGGCGTCTAATATGGTGCCTCAACCCCATACATCACCCATTCCTCCCTTTCACCCCATTCCTTCCCTTCCTCTTCCTCCTCTTCCTCTTCCTCCTCCTCCTCTTCTTCTGCAGTGCCCCCTTTTCTCTCCCTTTCTCGTATACCTCTCTCTGTCTTCCTCCCTTTCTTCATTCCTCTTGTAACACCTGAGCTCCCTTTCTTCCTGACAGTGAGAGGGAGGAGGAGAGGGAGAGAGGGAGAGAGCCTTACAGGGATAGCAATTGAGGGTGAATAGAAGGGAGGTAAAGGGAGGAAGAAAGGAGGGAGAGAAGAAAGGCGGTTACATCAGGTTCTCTTTGTTGGGGTATAGCTTTTCTTGTCTTTGCTTGTTTTTATTCTTCGTTTTTTCTTCTTTGTTATTTTTTATGTGTGTGTGTTTGGTTCGTCTTTGTGTGAGGTTCCTATGCAGCGTGGATTGTATAAGTATTGTTTGATGGTGTCTCTGTATCCTCATTTTCCTATTGATTTTAGTTTTGTTTATTGTTTTTATTGTATTTCTGTTTTATTTATATTGCCTTTTATGTTACTTTTATTCAGGGAGAAGGACGAGGAGGAGGAGGAGGAGGAGGAGGAGGAAAAGAAGAATAACCCCTCCTCCTCCTCTTCCTCCTCATCCTTCTTCCTTTTTTTCTCCTCTTTCTCTTCTTCCTTATCGTTCTTTACTTTTCTCCTCCTTTTCTTCCTCATCGTTCTTCCTTTTTTTCTCATCCTCCTCTTTCTCGTCTTCATTGTTTATATATTTACTACTTTATTTATTTATGATTTGTTTTCTATTTCTCCTACATATAAATGAGCAAACGTTTCTTTTAGCATCATCTTTCTCTTCTTATTTAGTATTGCTTATATGATTTTAAGCTATTGAGAGTTGACTTTACGCCCATCTTTACGTCTATGCTTATTCACCTAACCAATTCAGCGTCAAACCTGTTTATTTCCATTCAAAAAGAAAGAAAATATATAAATTGTTGGAGTCTCCCCGAATAAGTCTACGTTTTCTTCTCTCCCCGAATCTCCAACCGGCTGCCTCACGTTCGATTCTGAATACATTATCGTACGGAAGAGAGAGAGAGAGAGAGAGAGAGAGAGAGAGAGAGAGAGAGAGGTCAAAGTATCGTTATATTCGTCTAGTGTGTGTGTGTGTGTCTCTGTGATATATCTTGAACGATTATATATTTTTTTCCTCCTTGTATTACTCTTGGTCTTAGTTGCGTTTTCTTTTGCGAGGAATAAACGTCACTCAAGAATTTTACGACTCGGTGATATTTTAGGATTTCATTTGTTTTCGTCTCATTTTCACTTACCTGCGACTTGGGTTTTATTTTACCTGAGTTCGTGTCTTACTGTGGTGGTCTTTTTTTGTTGCTGTTGTTGTTGTTGGTGGTGGTGGTGGTGGTGTTTTTGTTCTTGTTGTTTTT
Organism: Eriocheir sinensis; assembly: GCF_024679095.1. Lineage (NCBI taxonomy): Eukaryota > Metazoa > Arthropoda > Malacostraca > Decapoda > Varunidae > Eriocheir > Eriocheir sinensis. The sequence goes on from NW_026111641.1 coordinate 133,579, forward strand.
GTTGTTGTTGTTGTTGTTGTTCTTGCTTATTGTTGTCAGGGATCTCTCGCATTCAAACGCCCTTCCTTCCTTCCTTCCTTCCTTCCTTTCTTTCTTCTTTTCTTCGTCATTCTTTTCCATCTCCTTCTACTCCTCCTCTTCCACCTCCTACTCCATCTATATAAATGCTCTCCTTCTTTTACTCCTTTTTCTTTCTTTTCCCTTTCTTTCCCTCCTTCTCCTCCTCCTTAGCCTTCATCACCATCACCTCCATTTCCTTCTTTTCTTCCCCCCTCCTCCTCCTCTTCTTCATCATCATCATCACCATTATCATCATCATCATCATCATCATTATAGTCTGTCCTCTCAATCTTCAGTCAACCATTCTTCCATCAGACATCCTTTGACATCCTACGGTAAAGCATTCTTCGGTCAGACATCCTTCGGTCAGTCATCCTTCGGTCAGACATCCTACAGACAGCCATCCTTCAGTTAGCCATCCTTCGGTCAGACATCCTTCCATCAGACATCCTACGGTCAGATATCCTACGGTCACATATCCTTCGCTTGCAGTGGCTTCGTGCGTCCAGGAAGGGAGTCTAACGTTAATGTTGGCGCGGTGGACTAAGTGTGTTTGAGTTTATCTTAACGACCACTAATTTACGAGATAATCCACCTGCCGTGTAAACTAATACTTCTCGATCCACCGCCAGAGGGCCACGGCTTGCTGCTTCCTCCTGCCTCCTTCCTCTTTCCTTCTTTATTTTTTTCTTTCCTCTTCTTTTTCCTGCATATCTATATTGTTCCTTCCTCTTTCCTCCTCTTATTCCTGCATTTCTGTTTACTTCCTTCATATTTTTCTTCTTGTCGCTGTTCTCCTTTTCATCCTGCCTCTTAACTCTTTCTTTTCGTTGTCATTCTCCTTTTCCTCGTCCTTCTTCTACTACCACTAACTGTTTCTCGTCTTCGCCTTCCTCATTTTCCTCCTACTTCTTCTCCCACCTCTAACTCTTTCTCGTATGCATCTTCTCACTCTTCCTCTTCATCTCCACTCTACACATTATTCACTTTCCCTCTTCCCTATCCCCTCTTCCCTCTAATCTCTTCTCCTCACTGACATACCTTTCCATCCTGCAACAACCCCATTCTCTTAATCTACCAGTTTCTCTCCCATTCTCCCTCTACTTAGTTCTCCATTCCCTCTTCTCTTCCCCTATAAAACCATCTCCCGTGCCCCTCACTTAACTCTCCATCCTGCCTCCCCATCTCCCCTTCCCCCCTTCTTCACCCCACCTCAAGATATGCCAAAGTAGACATAATGAATCTGCGAGCCCTGCCACGCCCTCTGTCCGCCCCGGATACCTGATGGCCGCCCGATTACCTCGCCGGCGACGCTGACGTGTGTCGCCACCAAAGTTGCGGCGGCGGGGGGGCGATTGGGGGCGTGGGGGGCGGTATGGGAGGGCGGGTGGAGAGGGTGAAGGTGACGCAGCCTCGCCCAGTAAGAAGAATATAGGATGGAAACGATGGAAGAGAGATGTCCTCCTTCATTCTTTTATTCTTTTCTTTATTTTTTTTTTGTAATAGCAGCAATAGTAACAGTGATAATAGTAATAGTAATAGCAATAATAGTAGTAATAGTAGTAGTAGCAATGCTTGTCAGGGTTAAGTGTGATGATGATTTGAAAAAAAAATGCAATAAAACAAAGATTAATAAAAGCCAAGACGAGATGCGACAGAATAAATCAGCAAGCACTTACTCCTTGATCCTCCGAGTCAATAAATAATGATCTTAAGAGTCCTTGATCCTGTTTAGCGAAGGACACCCGGCAGGAGGGGAGGTCCTTCATGATCCTGACAACCTCACCACCTCGCCCAATAAAAGTCTGACGGAGGAGCGTTATCAGGGCGGAGCAGGAGGAGGAGGAGGAGGAGGAGGAGGAGGAAGAAGAGAGAAGAGGATGATGATAGTGCTGGCTGTGAAGAAAATAAGTTGATGGTGATGAAGAAGGAGAAAATAAGAGAACAAGGAGAGAAAGAATTGAGGAAAAGAAGAAATATAAGAAGTAAAGGAATAGAGCGAAAATAAAACAAAGGAAGAAGATACAAAAAGAAAGGAAAAAACATATGAACTAAAAAAAATAAAAAGGAAAAGAGAAAACATCAGGAAAAATGAAGAAAAAAGAATATTGCAGACAAATAGAAAGAAGAACAAAAGGAAGAAAAAAGAAGAGAAGGAGAAACAAATAAAAGAAGCCAGGAACCACTTTTATATTATCTCGCACTCGTTTTGTTTGTTTACGTGTAACTTATTTTAATGCACTTTCTAATCTACTTAACGTGTGGCTTTTAAGTTTAAGAGGGCAGAGTGAGCAGCTTTGACAAACCCCTGGGCTAAGAAAACACTCGGAAGCAATAATCTTTTTATTTTCACATCTCTTTACATTTTCCTAATTTTCACTAGTTCCCTTTTATTTTTACAAACTTTCCTTTATATGGTTAGAAAGCCCATTGAGTTCTCCATATTTTCTTATTATTACCATTACCACACCTTTCTTCATTATTGAGCTATGGCCCCATGAATTAAGAAGACACATAGCAAAACATTCATTATTTCTAAACAGTAAGAAAAGTATAATTCCCGTAATATTTTTATTTTATGGTTCGTCACTCAAACTCCTCCTCCTTCTCATTTTCATTCTTATCCTCTTTTCTTTTTATCTTTTTGTCCTTGTTTTGTTTTGTTCTGTAAGTTAAGTGAAGATCTCATTATATTTATCTCTTTTATATTTCTTCATCAAAGCTCCTCCTCCTTCGCCTCCTCTTTCCTCCTTTTTCTTCTTCCTTTTCTTCTTGTTTTCCTTCTCTCTCTCTCTCTCTCTCTCTCTCTCTCTCTCTCTCTCTCTCTCTCTCTCTCTCTCTCTCTCTCTCTCTCTCTCTCTCTCTCTCTCTCTCTCTCTCTCTCTCTCTCTCTCTCTCTCTCTCTCTCTCTCTCTCTCTCTCTCTCTCTCTCTCTCTCTCTCTCTCTCTCTCTCTCTCTCTCTCTCTCTCTCTCTCTCTCTCTCTCTCTCTCTCTCTCTCTCTCTCTCTCTCTCTCTCTCTCTCTCTCTCTCTCTCTCTCTCTCTCTCTCTCTCGCACGCACAGGTATCAATAACACGTGATTTACCTGAATTTACCTGAACTCTGCAACGCCAAGGTTCTTCTAAGGCTCCGACGACGCCAGTTTTCCTCTTCCCTTAAGGGGTGACTCACCTCTCGGAGCCTCAGTTTTAGATCTGAATTACAATAAAATGCTGGGCGTGCTTTGATTTAGGTAGCAAGAAGGGCCGTAAAGAAACATATACCTCCTTGGCTCAAAGAGAGAAAGAATTTTGAGGTCAGGGGGCGCGAGGGAGGGGACGGAAGGAGTAGGAAGAAGAGGGAGGGTCCTGAGGGGCGGGGAGGAGTCCTATAGATGAGCAGGATCCGCCCCGTCTGCATAAGGAAAGCTTAGGACCACAGACAAATCGGTTTAGTGGATCCGGGAGAGGGTTAGAAGGAAGGAAACGCCGGTGAAGTTAGTGATGGGGAAGGAAGGAAGAGGTGGAGGAGAATGTGGAGGTGGTGGTAGAGACTGGAAAGTTAGAGCAGGAGGTGGTGGAGATGGAGAGGGAGGAAGAAGGAGGAGAAGAAGAAGGGGAAGAAGAAGAAGAAGAAGTGGAGGAGATGGAGAAGAAGTAGCAGAAAAAAAGAGAAGAACGGAAAAAGAAGACGAAAGAAAAAGAAGAAAGAAAAAAAGAAGAAAAGACGAAGAAAATAGAAGATAAAAAAAGAGGAGGAAAAAGACGGCGGAAAAAAATGAAAAAAAACGAAAAGAAAACGACGAAGAAAAATATGAAGAAAAGAGAAGGAGAAGGAGAGGAGTTTTGATAAAGCACATTAAAGAAAAAAACTAAAAGGAAAAACAAATAAACCACAGGAAAAGTAAAAACAAATCAACCAAATCAAAATACAAGCGTCTCAAAATAATATGAAAGCTCCAATAACAAACGGATTAAAATTAACATGTTTTGAAATCCTGCTCACTCCCTTTATTGCCTCGTACGCCACGCATGAGAGAGGGAAGGCGTAAGATCTCTTGATAGCGTTACTGAGACTGACAAGGCGTGACCGAACCCGCGCTACCAGTCAGCCAGTCCACCAGCAAACCAGTCAGCCAGTCAAGTCCAGCGCGAGAGACTTGACTGGAGACTGTATCCGAACTGACTCCAAAACTCTTTTTCTTTTCTTACGCGGACGAAAAGAAGATGGCATTGAGCGATCTTTCTTTCTTATTTTCTTCGTTTTTTCCTTCCTTCCTTCATCCCTTCCTTCCTTTCTTTCTTTCGTTTTCTTTAATTTTTTCTTTCTTCCTTCTTTCCTTCCTTCCTTCCTATGTTACCTCCTTCCTTCCTTTCTTTCGTTTTCTTTATTTTTTCTTTCTTTCTTCTTTCCTTCCTTCCTTCCTTCCTATGTTACCTCCTTCCTTCCTTCCTTTCTTTCGTTTTCTTTCATTTTTTCTTCCTTCTTTCCTTCCTTCCTTCCTTCCTATGTTACCTCCTTCCTTCCTTCCATTCTTTCGTTTTCTTCATTTTTTCTTTCGTCTTTCCTTCCTACCTTCCTTCCTTCCTATGTTACCTCCTTCCTTCCTTCCTTCCTTTCTTTCGTTTTCTTTATTTTTTCTTTCTTTCTTCTTTCCTTCCTTCCTTCCTTCCTATGTTACCTCCTTCCTTCCTTCCTTCCTTTCTTTCGTTTTCTTTATTTTTTCTTTCTTTCTTCTTTCCTTCCTTCCTTCCTATGTTACCTCCTTCCTTCCTTCCTTTCTTTCGTTTTCTTCATTTTTTCTTTCGTCTTTCCTTCCTACCTTCCTTCCTTCCTATGTTACCTCCTTCCTTCCTTCCTTCCTTTCGTTCTCTTTTTTTTTTCTTTCTTCTTTCCTTCCTTCCTTCCTTCCTATGTTACCTCCTTCCTTCCTTCCTTCCTTCCTTTCTTTCGTTTTCTTTATTTTTTCTTTCTTTCTTCTTTCCTTCCTTCCTTCCTTCCTATGTTACCTCCTTCCTTCCTTCCTTTCTTTCGTTTTCTTTATTTTTTCTTTCTTTCTTCTTTCCTTCCTTCCTTCCTTCCTATGTTACCTCCTTCCTTCCTTCCTTCCTTTCTTTCGTTTTCTTTATTTTTTCTTTCTTTCTTCTTTCCTTCCTTCCTTCCTTCCTATGTTACCTCCTTCCTTCCTTCCATTCTTTCGTTTTCTTCATTTTTTCTTTCGTCTTTCCTTCCTACCTTCCTTCCTTCCTATGTTACCTCCTTCCTTCCTTCCTTCCTTACTTTCGTTTCTTTTTTCTTTATTTTTCTTTCTTCTTCTTTCCTTCCTTCCTTCCTTCCTATGTTACCTCCTTCCTTCCTTCCTTCCTTTCTTTCGTTTTCTTTATTTTTTCTTTCTTTCTTCTTTCCTTCCTTCCTTCCTATGTTACCTCCTTCCTTCCTTCCTTTCTTTCGTTTTCTTCATTTTTCTTTCGTCGTCATTTTACCATATATGTTTATTCACCTTTCGCCTGCAACTCCCATACCCATATCTGGCTGTATCCTTCCTCTTTTATCTCTTTTATTTCATCCCTTCTTCCTTTTCTCTATCCTTCTCATGCACTAGTTTTATTTCCTTTGTTTTTAGACGATCATTCTACCTCTTCTTCCTTTTCTGTTATTCCTGTCCTTCTTCTTCCCCTCTCCTCCATTTCTTTCCCATTCCTCTATTGTGTCCTCTCCACAGTTCCTTCACCTCCCATTCCCTCTCCCCTTTCCCTCTTTCACCTCTCCTCCTTTCCTATTGTATCTATTCTATTCTTCCCCCCTCTCCACTCTCTCCTTCTCTCCTGTATTCCCTTTTCATCTCAATTGTTCCCATTCCTATTCTCTTCACCTTCCCCTATATTATCGTCTCCTCACTTTTTACTTTTCTTTCTCAGTTTTTCACTCATTCGTCTTTTCCTTCCCAGTATATATATCCCTCTTCACCTTTCCTTTCCATATCAATTCCATCCATTCCATTCCTCTTTCCACTTTCTATACTCCCCTCTTTATTTATCTCTATCCATATCCATTCCATCCTATTTTATTTCTCTATACCTTCCCTATAAATCCCTCTTCGCCTTTACCTCACTTTCACCCCCACCTCCAGGTATGCAACAGGTAACGAGGAGCAGGTAACAGGTGGGGGTCAGGGGTCGTGCAAGGGACACCACGACCCGACCCGCCCTCACCAATTAAGTAGCTTATGATGGGCGTGGGCGTGATGGGCAGGATAAGGTGATGGGTGCCCTCTATGGCCGGGCTTGGTGTGTGGAAACGGGCGAATAGGAAAATGAGGGGATATGGGAAGAGAAGAGTGTCCAGTTGGTGAGGAGAGAGGGATGTGTGTGTGTTGTGGGTGAAGGAGATTTGTGAGGAGAGAGGAGGAGGAGTGAGAAGAAGAAGGGGAAGGAGATAAATAAGGAAAGGAGTAGAAGGGACAACAATGAGAAAAGGAAGTGGTGGAAGGGAGTGACAGGAGAGGTATGTGAGGTAGGAGTAGGGATGGGAGGAAAAGGTGGAAATAATAAGGGAGGAAATGATGTAAAGGAGTGATAGGGAGAGTATAGGAAGGGAATTAAGGGTGAGGAGAGAGAAAAGTGAGGAGGAGAGGAGGAGGAGGAGGATGGAGAAGTGGAACGAGACAGAGAGAGAGGAAACCGAGGAAAGGCCGCAGAGAAATTTGATTTGGAAAGAAGATGAAGAGAAGGAGAAAGCTGAACAAGAACAAAGCTATAGAAAGAAGAGAAGATAAATGGAGAAAAGGTTGAAAAGCAGGAAGAGGAGAGATAGAAACAGGAAAGATAGAATGTTGAGAAAGACAAGATTAAGGAAGGAAGGAGGCAAGAATAAAGGGAAGGCAGAGTAGGAAGCAGTACGCGGACTAGATGAGGGTGAGGAAGGAAGAAGTGAGGGAAGTAAAGGCAATAAATATATAAGGGAGGAAATGACGTTGTTGCATGGGGTGAGGAGGGAGTTTTTGGGCAAGGGCATCAGCATTTTTTTACCTATTTCTCCTTGTTTCCTTTTATAGTGTCTTCAATTTTAACCTTTGTAACTCTTTTTTCCTTTCATTTCCTTTTTTTTTTTTTTTTTTTTTGCTGTCTTTGTCCAGTGTTTTTCGAAGCCGCGTCGCTCATTATTTCTAAAGTTACGGCGACATTCATTTATAGTGTCTTCCCATTTTAACCTTTTGTCACCCTTTTTCCTTTCCTTTCCTTTTTTCTGTCTTTGTTCATGCACTAGTTTTATTTCCTTTGTTTTAGACGATCATTCTACCTCATTCTTCCTTTTCTGTTATTCCTGTGGCCTTCTTCTTCCCTCTCACTCCATTTCTTTTCACCCCATTCCTCTATTGTGTCCTCTCCACAGTTCCTTCACCTCCCATTTCTCCTCCTTTCTTGATTTGTATCTATCTATTAACCAGGCAAAACAACCACTCTGCCTCCTCCTTCTCTCTAGAACATCTCTATTTTTAATTGTTCCCATTCCTATTCCTCTTCACCTTCCCCTATATTATCGTCTCCTCTTTTTTACTCATCTCAGTTTTTTCACTCATTCGTCTTTTCCTTCCCCAGTATATATATCCCTCTTCTTTCCTTTCCATATCAATTCCATCCATTCCCATTCCTCTTTCCAGTTTTTTATACTCCCCTTTATTTATCTCTATCCATATCCATTCCATCCTATTTTATTTCTCATACCTTCCCCTATAAATCCCTCTTCGCCTTTACCTCACTTTCACCCCCACCTCCAGGTATGCAACAGGTAACGCAGGTAACAGGACAATTAAGTAGTTATGTTTGTAGGGTTGATATACCGTCCATTACTATTAACCCTTTCACAGCAAACTCCTTATTATCATTTTTCCTTCTGTTGTACCAAAACAAAAGTAGCAATAAGTTTAACAGCAACCTCCTCCTTTCTGTCTGCTTGTGTGCAAATAAACTGACCATTAGCAATAAGTCTTCAACAACATATTTTTTTCTAAGGTCTGTTTCCATTGTTGTCGATTAAACACCCATTACCACAAGCTACTCTTCAGCAAACCATTCCTTTTCCTCTTATGTCTGTCTCCTTGCCGACCATTATCACAAACTCCTGCAGCGAACAATTTCTTAAGGTCTGTGCCGACCATCACCACCGGGTCCTCTACACAGTCTACAGCGTCAGAAGGAAGCACCGTCGTGTTTGCGCCTCCTCCCCTCATTGGAATATCAATAGAAGTGTTAAACGTTTGCCATAAAAACATTTAATTCTTTGTCAGGCGCATCTGCAGTGTTGGTCTTGCGGGTTTCCTTTATAGTGTCTTCCAATTTTAACCTTTGTAACCCTTTTTCCTTTCATTTCCTTTTTTTTTTTTTTTTTTTTGCTGTCTTTGTCCAGTGTTTTTCAGCCGCGTCGCTCATTATTTCTAAAGTTACGGCGACATTCATTTATAGTGTCTTCCATTTTAACCTTTTGTCACCCTTTTTTCCTTGCCTTTCCTTTTTTTTCTGTCTTTGTCCAGTGTTTTTTCGAAGCCGTTGGTCATTATTTCTAAAGTTACTGCGACAGTCATGGACATCAAGCGTCATATTTGTGAGATACTCGAACCTTTAGTGTGACTTTTGTTAATCTTATTTGTATTTATTAGCATTTTTATTCAGTGGCCTTGTTAGGTCAGACAAGCAGGAACCACAACTACCACCGCCATTGTATACATTTTCCTTCCGTACCTTTCTTGATTTGTTCCGTGAGCCATCTATTAATTAACCAGGCAAAACAACCACTCTGCCTCCTCTCCTTCTCCTAGAACATCTCTATTTTATTAACCTCTTGCAGCATCTTTCAACTTTACTAACCAACCACCTTATATCTCCTCTCTTTCTTTTCCCAGCATCCTCATCTCCAAGGCTGCATCCTTTCCTCCCTGCATCTCTCTCTCTTCTTTTCCAACTAACCAACCACCTAATATCTCCCCTCTTTCTTCTCCCAGCATCTTCATCTCCCAAGATGCATCCTTTCCTCCCTGCATCTCTATCACTTCTTTTCCTTTAACCTGTGAACCTTATGTCTGTATTGTCTTTTGAAGTTGATATACCGTCCATTACTATTAACCCTTTCACAGCAAACTCCTTATTATCATTTTTTTTTCCTTCTGTTGTACCAAAACAAAAGTAGCAATAAGTTTAACAGCAACCTCCTTTTTTTTCTCCTTTCTGTCTGCTTGTGTTGCAAATAAACTGACCATTAGCAATAAGTCTTCAACAACATACCCCTTTTTTTTCTAAGGTCTGTTTTCCATTGTTGTCGATTAAACACCCATTACCACAAGCTACTCTTCAGCAAACCATTCCTTTTCCTCTTATGTCTGTCTCCTTGCCGACCATTATCACAAACTCCTGCAGCGAACAATTTCTTAAGGTCTGTTTTCTTCCTTTCCTTGCCGACCATCACCACCGGGTCCTCTACACAGTCTACAGCGCCCTTTTTCAGCCCATAAGGAAGCACCGTCGTGTTTGCGCCTCCTCCCCCTCATTGGAATATCAATAGAAGTGTTAAACGTTTGCCATAAAAACATTTAATTCTTTGTCAGGCGCATCTGCAGTGTTGGTCTTGCGCCCCTCCTCCTCCTCCTCCCTCTTCCTTCCTTCGCTTTCTCTCTGCCTTCCCTTTATTCTTGCCTCCTTCCTTCCTTAATCTTGTCTTTCTCAACATTCTGTCTTTCCCGTTTCTCTCTCTCGTCTTCTTCAAGCTTTTCATCCCTTTCTCCATTTATCTTACTTCTTTCTTAGCTTTGTTCTTGTTCAGCTTTCTCCCTCCTCTTTCTCTTCCTTCCTAATCAAATTTCTCTGTCATGTATTTTCTGCGTCTTTCTCTCTTTGTTCCCTTTTTCCTTTTCCCTTATTTTTTCATCTTGTCTTCTCCAGAGCTATATTTTCTCTCCGTCTACCTACAGTCCATTCCCTCTCACTCCTTCCACATCGCTCCATTCCAATCTTCCTTTACAAACATTCCCAGACTCCTCATCCACCCTCTCCATCAGGCTCTTCCTCCACTCCTTCCACCTCCCAGCCTGTCCTTCCACCCTGTCATCCTTACCTTCTCTTCGTCCTCCACCTCCCTGTCTGCCCTTCCACCCTCTCCATCATGCCCTCTCCCACTCTTATTAACATCTCAGCTGGCCGAGGAGTGTTTGCGTCCGGGCCTTGTACGGGGTGGTCCGGGCAGAGGTATTGTCTCTGAGAGTTGCATCGCGTCGCCGTAACTCCGCCTAATTCTCCGTTTAAGAGACCCGGAGTAGCGATAACCGACCCACTGACTCGCCCTCCTCTCTCCCTCGCCCACCCTCACGCCCGAAACCCTGAGTGACGCCGCCGACTGTGTGTTTCTCCTCTTCCTCTTCTTCCTTCGTCGGCGTCAGCGTTGTCTCCTGCGTTGCTGTTTCTTGTTGTGTTGTTTTGTTTTATGTGTTTCCTTTTGTTTGTGTGTGTTTGTCTTCGTGTTTTTTTGTGTTGTCTCGTTTTCTTCCTGTCTTCTGTTTGTGTCTCCTTCTTCTTTTTCTGTCTTCTTTTTCTCGTTTTCTTTTTTTTTCTGTTTGCGGTCTTTCCTCGGTTTCTTTCCTCTCTGTCTCGTTCCTCTTCTCCATCCTCCTCCTCCTCCACCTCCTCCTCCTCCTCCGCCTCCAGATAGCAAGAGAGGATGCTTATACTTGTCTCAGCGCAGCAACATCAGATATGCTTCTTAGATTCACTTTACAGGCGTCTGGGGGAGAGAGAGAGAGAGAGAGAGAGAGAGAGAGAGAGAGAGAGAGAGAGAGAGAGAGAGAGAGAGAGTTCTTTAATTATGATACTGCTAAAGAAGTCAAACACATCCTCCCTCTCTCTCCATCTCCCCCCCAATCTCTCGATCCCTCCTCTTCTCCCTCATCTCCCCCCTTTCCTACTTTCCTCCCTCTATTCTTCATATGGCTGGAGTAGGTAGGAAGACACCTACCGAACGGGCGCAAGCCACTCCCGGTGAGGTATATATGGGAGGTGAGAAGGGAGCTGAAGCCCTCCAAAGACCCTTCCCATGTCCTCACTAACCGTTTCCCTATTGTCTCACCAACACCGGAGAGTAGTTCAGCATGCTCTCTAAAGACAGATCCTCTCTTTATCCACACCACACTACATTCACATAACATATACACCTTTTTCCAAAATTCAAAATTCAAAATGGCTCAATTAAGCAATGCCTCGGAGTCCCCGCCTGGGGGGGGGACCACAAATTCCCCCAGGGAGGACTCCCCTTCTTGCTGCCGACCCGAGAGGTGTCTTGATAATCTCGAACCTCTTTCTTCTCAATTTCTGCAACATTCGCGGTCTTCGCTCTAATTTTCATTCTGTGGAACATCATCTCTCCTCCTCTAAACCTCACCTTCTCTTCCTTACCGAAACACAGGTTTCTGAGGCTACTGACAGCAATCTCTACTCTGTTCCCTCCTACTATCTCTATCCTAAATTTCAATCCAAAGCTGGATGTTGCGCCTATGTGCGCAACGACATCACTTGCTCTCGTGCCCACGACCTTGACTCTTCTGAATTTTCCACCATCTGGTTAAGACTTCACTGTCATTCTATTACTAAATACATCTGTGCTGTTTATCTCTCACCTAACACTACCAACTATGTAAAATTCTTTGACTATTTGAATTCTAAAGTGGAGCACATCTTGACCCACTCTCCCTTCGCTGAAATCTCCATCCTAGGAGATTTCAATGTTCACCACCAGCTTTGGCTTTCATCCTCTTTCACTTACCATCCTGGTGAGCAAGCCTACAACTTTGCTATCCTCAACGACCTAGAGCAGTTGGTCCAGCACCCTACACGTATTCCTGACCGTCTTGGAGATCGGCCCAACATTCTAGACCTCTTCCTTACCTCAAACCCTTCTGCTTATTCTGTCAAACTGTTCTCTCCGTTGGGCTCCTCCGATCACAATCTTATTTCTGCATCCTGTCCTATCGCTCCTGTACATCCTCTGGACCCACCGAAGAGGCGATGCTTCTGGCATTTTGCTTCAGCTCGGTGGGACGACCTGAGGATGTACTTTTCCGATTTCCCGTGGAATGATTATTGCTTCCAGGATAGAGACCCCTCTGTGTGTGCTCAGCGCATCACAGAGGTGATTGTCTCTGGAATGGAGGCATACATTCCTCGTTCTTCTCTACTCCTCACGCTAAAAGCCTTGGTTTAATCACGCTTGTTCTCGTGCTGTCAATGATAGAGAGGTAGCTCACAAAGATACCAGAGCCTTCAAACTAATGCTAATTATGAACTTTACATTTCTGCCCGAAATCGTGCCAAATCTATTCTCCGACTAACCAAAATTCTTTCATTAATAGAAAATGTCAAAACCTTGCTTTCTCTAACTCTTCCCGTGACTTCTGGCATCTAGCCAAAAACATCTCCTCCAACTTCACTTCTTCATCTTTCCCTCCACTCCTCAGTCCTGACGGCAACACTGCCGTCTCATCTATCTCTAAGGCTGAACTCTTCTCACAAACTTTTTCTAAAAACTCCACTCTGGACGATTCTGGGCGTATTCCTCCTACTCATCCCCCCTCTGACTCCTTTATGCCTGTTATAAAGATTCTTCAAAATGATGTTTTATATGCCCTCTCTGGCCTCAATCCTCAGAAAGCTTATGAACCTGATGGAGTGCCTCCTATTGTCCTTAAAAACTGTGCCTCCGTGCTGTCACCCTGCCTGGTCAAACTCTTTCGCCTCTGCCTGTCAACATCTACCTTTCCTTCATGCTGGAAGTATGCCTTCACAGCCTGTACCTAAGAAGGGTGACTGCTCCAATCCCTCAAACTACCGTCCTATTGCTTTACTTTCTTGTCTATCTAAAGCTTTTGAATCAATCATAACCGGAAGATTCAAAAGCACCTTTCCACTTCTGACCTTCTATCTGATCGCCAGTATGGGTTCCGTAAGGGGCGTTCTACTGGTGATCTTCTAGCCTTCTTAACTGGCTCTTGGTCATCCTCTCTTAGCCGTTTCGGTGAAACCTTTGCTATTGCGCTGGACATATCAAAAGCTTTTGATAGGGTCTGGCACAAATCTTTGCTTTCCAAACTACCCTCCTACGGTTTCTATCCTTTTCTCTGTACCTTTATCTCCAGTTTCCTTTCTGACCGTTGTATTTCTGTTGTGGTAGACGGTCACTGTTCTTCCCTTAAACTTATTAACAGTGGTGTCCCACAGGTTCTGTCCTATCTCCCACTCTCTTTCTGTTGTTCATTGATGATTTTCTTTCCAAAACGAACTGTCCTATCCATTCCTACGCTGATGATTCCACTCTGCATTATTCAACTTCTTTTGATAGAAGACCCACCCTACAGGAACTTAACGACTCAAGGCTGGAGGCTGCAGAACGCTTAGCCTCAGCCCCTACTATTATTTCCGATTGGGGCAAGAGGAACCTGGTGTCCTTCAACGCCTCAAAAACACAGTTTCTCCACCTATCCACTCGACACAATCTTCCAAACAACTATCCCCTATTCTTTGACAACACCCAGCTATCACCTTCCTCAACACTAAACATCCTCGGTCTATCTTTAACTCAAAATCTCAACTGGAAACTTCATATCTCATCTCTTACTAAATCAGCTTCCTCGAGGCTGGGCGTTCTGTACTGTCTCCGCCAGTTCTTCTCCCCTGCACAGTTGCTGTCCATATACAGGGGCCTTGTCCGCCCACGTATGGAGTATGCATCTCATGTGGGGGGCTCCACTCACAGCTCTTCTGGACAGAGTGGAGGCAAAGGCTCTTCGTCCCATCAGCTCTCCTCCTCATACTGATAGTCTTCTACCTCTTAAATTCCGCCGCAATGTTGCCTCTCTTTCTATCTTCTATCGATATTTCCACGCTGACTGCTCTTCTGAACTTTAACTGCATGCCTCCCCCTCCGCGGCCCTACTGCACTCGACTTTCTACTCATGCTCATCCCTATACTGTCCAAACCCCTTATGCAAGAGTTAACCAGCATCTTCACTCTTTCATCCCTCACGCTGGTAAACTCTGGAACAATCTTCCTTCATCTGTATTCCCTCCTGCCTACGACTTGAACTCTTTCAAGAGGAGGGTATCAGGACACCTCTCCTCCCGAAACTGACTTATCTTTCGGCCACCTCTTTGGATTCTTTTTAGGAGCAGCGAGTAGCGGGCTTTTTTTTTTATTAATGTTTACTTTTTTGTGCCCTTGAGCTGTCTCCTTTGCTGTAAAAAAAAAAAAAAAAAAAAAAAATCTACCATTCATCTACATCCACTCCTCCCTTATCCTCCTTCTCAGCATCCTCTCTCCTCCTCCTCCTCCTCCTTCAATCCAGATCTCCCCATCTCTCATCCAATATCTTCTTTACCAGCATCCTTTCTTTCATATCTGCCTTTATCTCACCCTCCTTCCCACCATCCTTTCTTCTTCATCCTCCTCCTTTCATACACATCCCTTCATCTCTCATCCTCTGTCTCATTTCCCAGCATCCTTTCTTTCACATCGTCCACTCTCTCATCTTCCTCCCCAGCATCCCTTCGTCCTCAGTCTCCTTCCTTCCTCCTTCTCCTAACCCCAATATTTTTCTCTGTACAGTCAGTCAAGAAAACACAATTCATATAACATTACCTTCATCAACTCTCCTTACCTGAATCTAATTGCATTCTACCTCACACAGTCCCTTGTAGTTTTGCTTCCTCTAACACCTTCAACGTCATTCTCATGCTTACATTTCCTACTCTGACTCTCCTAACCACACGTCTTAAGCCATCTCGTCGCCACTGCACAAGACTTTCCACTCCGCCCGTTTCGCTGATTGTTAAAAGTTGCGTGTTATCTTTATTCCTTCATCCCCTGCAGTAGAGAGGTCCGTCTGAAGCTGCTTGCCCTCACCTCACCTTCGCTTTTTCCTGCTTCACCGACTTTGAGGAGAGGCGTGTAAAAGATACCCGTGGAAGTAGATTTGCATATATACCTGTTTGAGGGTACGTTGTTATTGTCCATTGTAAAGACTGTAGTGCGTTGATTATTTTTGAATTATCTTGACTATTCTTAATCAACGAAGGTTATATTTGCTTCATTAAAAGCATTAATGTACCAGAGTTATTCATTAAGTAAATAAACACTTTTGTATGCCTGTTTAAAGGTCTGTAACTTGATACATTAGGTCTTTGTATATTTTATCCTCCTCCTCCTCCTCCTCCTCCTCCTCCTCCTCCTTCTCCTCCTCCTCCTCCTCCTTCTCCTCCTCCTCCTCCTCCTCTCCTCCAAGTGTTTGTTCTTTTTCCTCTTTCTGTCTTCTTATTCTCCTTTTCTTCCCGCTCTTTATCCACTTTTCATCTGACTTCTTTGTTTTCCTCATCCTTCGTCTCCTCTTTCATTTATTTTCCGACTCCTTATCATTTTTCCTCCTCTTCTTCCTTGTCCTCCCCTTGTACGTTTTCCTCTTTCCTGTGTAATTTTTCCTCCTCCTCCTCCTCCTCTTCCTCATCTTCTTCCTTGTCCTCCTTTTCTACCATTTCTTCTTCCATCTCTCATCATTTCTCCATCACTTATGCTTATCCAACGCAACCTTTTCCTCCTCCTTGCCTTATTTTCTTCCTCCTCACTCTATCCTTCTCCTCCTCCTCCTCCACCTTCTTCTTTTACTCCCGTTTCCCATTTCCATCCCAGTGTTGTTTTTTTCCATCTCAATAAGAACACAAAAAAACTGGACACACACACTTAAGAGAATCCAGAGTCGTCATAAAGTGTAAGACCTATTCTAACTCCCTTATTTTGTTGTGAAGGGAAAAAAAAGGATCGCCATTAGAGAGGGTCATATGAAGGGTGGACGGGGGTGGGGGGGGGCATAGGGGGAGGGGCGGGGGTGAACCTTAGACCGATGGCTGGAGGTGATAACAGGTGACGCCACGACGCTCTTCCTTCCGCCTCTTCCTTACCTGACGGAGAGGAGGAGGTGGAGGAGGAGGAGGAGGAGGAGGAGGAATAAGAAAAAAAATATTAAATCGATGACTGTAATGGAAGAAAAAGCAGAACTAGAAGAATAAAAATTTTAATTAGAAGAAGAAGAAAATCACTCAAAAGAAGGACGTTAGAAAAATGGAATAAGCTGATGAAAAAGGAGAAGAAAAGTGAGAGAAAAAACGCAACAAAATAAACAATAATGATAAAGAAGACAAGAAAAGTAAGGGCAAGAAGGATCACAACAATAAATAGATATAAATAAATAGAAGAAGCAGAACGAAAGCATTGGATCCTATTAAGAGCATTGGATCCTATTAAGAGCATTGATCCTATTAAGAGCATTGATCGTATTACCTTCCCCACTCCCCCTCCCCTCCACATCCCTCCCCTTACCTGTCCTTGATCCCGTCCACCTTTCCTTCTGCCAAATAAGTCCTTGTATTCAATAAAGCCCAACCTGATGCCAGTCTTCCCCTCATTACTCCATTAGAAGAACCTCCATTAATTTACGTGGAGAAGGAGGAGAAGGAGGAAACATGGAAGCATGGACTAGCAGGCGGCAGAAAGCCTGTTGGCTCTTTACTAGGCTGCCTGCTTTCAGTGATTTAATCAATCCGTTTGCCATAGGAGTGGCTTGCAGGGAAGGATTAAAGCACTTGTGCACCTACTCTTGGATATGTTCAGTTCTCTCCCGTTGCAGCAAAGTGGCAATCAATGCGTTTCTTGAAGGAGTTGATGCTCTCTGCGCTAACCACTTCTGCAGGGAGGCTGTTCCAGTGGCGAACAACCCTATTCGAGAAATAACTCCTGCCTATGTCGGTATGGCATCGCTTTGCTTGAATTGTTTTTCCGTTGTTTCTTGTTCTCAGGTTAGTTTGTAGCGTGAAGAGTTTGGAGTGATCAACATTGCTGAGCTTGTTCAGGTACTTAAAGACTTGTATCATGTCTCCCCGCAGTCGTCTCTTTTCCAACGTGATGAGGTTGAGTCGCTCGAGTCGCTCTTCATAGGGCTTCGTCCTCAGTGATGGTATCATCTTCGTGGCGCGGCGCTGTACTCTCTCAAGTAATTCAATGTCTTTCCTGTAATTTGGAGACCAGAATTGCACGGCGTATTCCAGGTGGGGCCTTACCAGCGAATTGTACAAGGATAACATAACTCCCGGCGTCTTGTATTCGAAGTTCCTCGATATGAACCCAAGCATTGTATTGGCCTTCTTACAGGCGGACTTGCAGTGTTTTGTTTGTTTCAAGTCACTGCTGATGGTGACCCCGAGGTCTCTTTCCTCTTGCACTACATGAAGTGGTTCGCCACCCATGTGGTATGTGTGATTGCCGTTTCTGGATCCGATATGCATTACTTTACATTTGGTAGTGTCGAAGGACATCTGCCATTTTTCCGACTACCGAGTGATCAGGTCCAGGTCTCTTTGGAGGAGGAGGGGGAGGGGGGACAATGAGGGGGGAGAAAGAGATGATGATTTTGGTGATCTAGTCTGTGTGTGTGTGTGTGTGTGTGTGTGTGTGTGTGTGTGTGTGTGTGTGTGTGTGTGTGTGTGTGTGTGTGTGTGTGTGTGTGTGTGTGTGTGTGTGTGTGTGTGTGTGTGTGTGTGTGTGTGTGTGTGTGTGTGTGTGTGTGTGTGTGTGTGTGTGTGTGCGCGCGCGCGTGTGCGTGTGCGTGTGTGTGTGCAGATAAAGCTAATGGAGAGCACCAAGTAAGACTGGATTGTGAGGTGAATATATCCATTTATAGAAACACACACACACACACACACAGACACACACACACACACACACACACACACACACACACACACACACACACACACACACACAGAGGCGCAAACACAACTCCGCCCTGTCCGACTTTCATAAAACGGCCATAAAAAGCAAAAAAAAAAAAAGGAGGAAAAGAAATACTGAACGATACTACAAACTTTACATTAGGACCGAGTTGACTTTATGATCACGAAGAGACTTATGGGCAGCTAATGGTCACTGTGTAGAAGGGTCCTTCTCTCTCTCTCTCTCTCTTTCTCTCTCTCGTTTATTTGTTTATCTTGGTTTGTTCTCTTTCTTTGCTACTCCTCTTATTTGTTGTCCTGGTCTCTGTCTTTATCTTCTTCTGAATGTGCTGCTTTTTGGTGTTGTTGTTATTGTTGACTTGCTTTTCTTCTTTTCATTTTCGTTTTCTTCTTTTTCGTGATACCTATTCCTTTTTTTTCTTGATCCTGTTCTTCCTGTTCTCCATTTGTTTCTTTATCGTCGTCATTCTTTATTTTTCATCTCCTTTTCGTTCTTCTCTTCCTCCACCTTCTCCATTTCCCATCTGCCCCCAATGTCTTTGTTCTTTTCCTCTCCTTCTTGTTTTTCTCCTCTCCTCCTCTCCTACACCACCTGCTCCACTTTCTCTCTACTCACTGCAACTAATTCATTAAGTTTAAAAAAGTAAGCGTCCACGGCTCAGCATCTTCCTACCCTTAAAAAGCGAAGATTGGTATTAATGGAAAGCATCGAATCCTTTTAGTTCCGGATCATAAACTCTTGACCCAGAAACGCTTTGTCCGTCATACAAAAGAGAGCTCAGAGATGGAGTTTACTGGAGCACTCGATACGGGGTTAGAATATTGTATGGTTATATGTTTGGCGTAAATTTTATAGACATCATTGAAAGAAAAGGCTGTTGAGTTTGGAATTATTCAGTTGGATTTGTTTTAAGAGTTTCAAGTAATCATAAAAACACTCATAATGCTTTTTCCTTCCTTCTTCACCTCCCCCTTATCCTCCTCCATACTCATTTTGGTTCCTCCTTCCTCATTTCTTCCTTATCTTCCTTTGTTAGCTTCTCTTTCTCACCATTGCTCACCGCGGCGGCATCGGCGGCGTCGGCCTGTGCGAATCCATCAACGTCGCCGTCGTGTTTGATTCCACGTCTCCTGCAGCACCCGGCCCGACGCAAGGACGTGCCTTATGCCGGGTTGTGGTCTTTCTTTCTCTGCCTTTTTCTGCCTTTTGGGTGACATAGATTGAGCTTTCTTTCTTTCTTCCTTTGCTCTTGTTCTCTTCCTCTCCTCGGTTAGGGAAAAGCGATGTGGGAAGTTGTGAGAGCGAAGTGAGGGACAGTGAGATAAATCGAGTTTTCTTTCTCCTCCTTTCATGCCCTCTCGTCCTTTTCTTCTTGGTAAGGGAAAAGCGAGGGATAGTGACATAAATTGAGCTTTTTTTCTCTCCCTTTTCTCTCGTTCGCTTCACCTCCGTTAGGGAAAAGCGAAGCAGGAAGTTGAGAGACCAAAGAAGGTGGCAGTGAGATTGACTGAGGTTTATTTCCCTTCCATCTCTTGTTTTTTTTGTCCCTTTACTCGGTCAGGGAAAAGTGCATTAAAGTTAAGAGACTGAAGTGTGAGAGGCAGTGAGATAGATTATGCTTTTCCTCATGGTTTTCTTGTTTATTTGTTGCTTCTTTTTGCGTCTGGTCGTGTCTATTAGGTCTTCTTTGTTATGGCGTTAAGGAAGAGGTGAAAGAGCTTATGTATTGGCCAGTTTGTGTTATGTGGTGGTGATTTTTTTATTTGAATGCGGCGGAGAGAAAAAAAATAGATTGAATGTGTTGATTTTCGTTTTGGATTCGGTAACTTATTTGCTCTCACTCTCTTCCTCTCCATCTATCTATCATTATGCACTTCGGACTCAAAACAGAATAAATAAAATGCGACGTGTGGGCAGCTGTTGAGGTGTTTTCCTAGTGCCCGCCCTCTTGATAAGCTTCCTTCCTCACTTTCTTGAGGAGGATGCTTGCAGAGAGCTGAGGAGAGGTCCGTCTGGTGGGTGAATGCAGAGGTGTGTGCAAGAATGATGGTTGGCTGAGGACTGGCCGTGGTGGTGGTGATGGCGGCGGCGGCGATGGCGGGGCTGAAAGGAATATCTAATGAGCTCAAAGGCGGACGGGGGTCGAAAAAGCCGCTAGTTTACCATGAATAATGTACGAAAGAATCCATTGGCGAGTGAAAGGTAAACACACCGACATGAGTAATAGTTTCAAAGCCTGTAGGAAAGTAGCTTAGCGGGTTAAACTGAAGGAGAGAACATTTGCATAAGCTCTCTAGTAGATTTACCTGTTGAGTGAAGATTAGGGACACATCAGGGCAGGGCTTACACCAGGTGGGCGGGCGGGCAGGTATACGACGAGAGGTGTGTGTTGGGGTGAAGTGTGAGGGTCAGGATTTGCAGGATTGGGCTGTGTGTTTGCGTTTAGTGTTCCTTTTGTTTGCTCATGTTTAAGAGAGTATAAAGGTGTTGGGTGTAGGTCGCGGGCAAGGACACGGCACTCGAACCCCTCCCTTCTTTCTCCTCCCCCTAGACACACCCATCCGACCCTCCTCAGACACACTCACACCCTTCTCTGCCGACGTGACACACCCACCCTTTACCCTCCTTCCTTCTTCAGACACCTCCCAGACACACCCTTCTTAGACACACACTCACACCCTTTCCTCATTCACCTCATATACACCCTCCCTCACTCATCCTTCCTTTCCCTTCGTTCTTCTTCTTTTAGACACTTTCTCACCCTTCCCTAACCCCACTTCATACATTGTATTTCCTTATCTCACCCTTCTCCCTCTTCCTATAATAGACACCCTCATCCTCACCCCTCATCCACCTCATACAACCTCACTCACCCTTCCTCTCCATTCTCCCTTCTTTTCTTAGTCACACCCTTCCCCCCTCCACCCCCTCGCTGAAGTACTTGACACAGGCGTTTTATAAGACGGAGGGGTCGCTGCCCGGACAAGGGGACGCGATAAGCTTATAAGTGAGCCGTAGAACCCAATTCTTCCTCGCCCGCCCTCCGATTTATCAAGTCTACTGCAGCGCCTCCTTCTCTATCCTTCTTCCGCTTTCTTCCTCCTTCCTCTTCTTGGAGTTATTTGCGTGCTAAAGAAGAGAGTTTATGGTTCTTGTGACTCGCTTTTCTTTTTTTTTTTGTCTTTTACTCATTTATTTAGTTGTTTTGCTGTTGGTTGTGAGTTTTGTTTTCTTTGTTTTGTTGTGGGCATTTTTGGGGGGTCATTACTTTTTTGTGTGTTTTTTGTTTTGTTTTGTTTCTTTGTGTTGTGATATGTATGTTTTTTTTCGGATAATTCGTTTATTTATTTATTTATACTTGAAGACAAAGAAAGGAGGAAAGGAAAGGAGACTAAAAGAAAAAAACAAGACAAACAAAATAACAAACTGTTAGAAGAAGGATAGAAAGAATGATGGAAGTCAGAGGAAGCAAGGCCGTATGGAATGAGGGTGGTGGTGGTGAGGGTCATGGTGGTGGTGGGGGTGGTGGCGTCGGGGGTGTGAGGTCAGGGATCACGGCTTGTCCTGCGTCCGGCGAGACATTTGTAAACAACTCGATTCATGCGACAGAGACTGGAGGGAGATATTTCGTGGGGAGGGACGGAACAGACCTGTGAAAAGATGGGAAGGAGAGGAGGAGGAGGTGGAAGGGAGCTTAGAAGGGATAGGAAAGAAAATAGTAAGGGAGAGAGCGTTGGGGAATAAGGATGAGAGAGTGAGATGTCTGTTCGTGTTGAAAAGAGAAGAGAATGGGGAGAGGAAACAGAAGGGAGAAAGAGAGAGAGAGTAAGAGGTGAAGGAAGAGTGAGAGGTGTCTAGACTACTGAAGGAAAAGCAAAGGGACATGAGGAAGGTGAGGAAAAGGTGGAAGGGTATTAGGAAGGGTTAAGGAAGGGCAAGAGGAAGGAATGTTTTAAGGAATACTTGGGAGGGTTAGGAAGAGGTGAAGGGGTATCTAAGAGAGGTGAAGGGAGGGCAACGGAGGAAGGATGCTTGCAGGAGAGTGAGGAAAAGGTGACAGGGTGCTTGGGAAGGGTTAAGGAGAGCAAGGAGTGACGGATGCTGGGAGCTGGGAGGGGAGGAAAAGGATGAAGGGGTATCTAGGAAGGAGTAAGGGAGGGCAAGGGAGCTACGGATGCTGAGAAGGGTGGAAAAAGTGTCTGAAATGGATGGAGGGAGGACAAAAGGGTGAGGAAAAGTGAAAGAGTATATCGAAAGGCAAAAACAAGCAGTAGGTTAACAACTAGAGTAACATTTTTATTCCTTTGTATTTGTGTGTGTATAACATGTTTGATTTTCTTTCTTTTTTCCTCAGGTACGTGTATGTTACGCGTTGTATTCCTGGATATCCAGTTTCCTCGTCAGTCTCTCTCCCTCTCCCCCTGCCCCCCCTCGCGTGTGTCCGTGAGTACATACATACATACCTTTTGTAACACACACACACACACACACACACACACACACACACACACACACACACACACACACACACACACACACACACACACACAGTTGTTAGTTTTCTCCCCCACTCCCTCTCTACTCTCCCTCCTACTCCTCCCTCCCTCCTCTTCCACCCTCCTCTCCCCCTCTCCTTCAACTGTCCCACATTTTCCTCTCACTGTCTCTCCTTCTTTCTCTTCCTCTACGCCGGCGATGACTATAATGTTTATGCAGGGTGTTTGAGCTGTCCTTTAGGGGGGGGAGTGGGAGGGGTGTTGCAAAGAGGGCGAGAGATGGAGGAGGAGGAGGAGGAGGAGATGGTTGTCATGATACAGTGATAAATGTTCTAGTTCTTGTATTAATTCACACTCTTGGTTACATCAATTCAGTAGCATATTTTTTGTGTGTGTGTCTGTGGTGGAAATAATGATCATGATTTTAGCGGTGTTGTTTGTAATAATGAAGATGATAACAACACTAAATAAATTAATGATAGTAAATGAAGGTTGACTTAGATTAGAAGGGTAAAGTTTAAAAATACAAAATAATAGTCAGCCAGAATGAAGAAATTAGTGAAAAAAAGGAAAATGAATCAAATAAAGTCACATAAAAAGGAGGAAAGGTTCAATTAAGGTAAAATAAAAGGAACAGTAAAATAAAAAGCTGACAAGAAGATTAAGAAAAAGTAAAATGGATCAATTAAAGTCAGAAAAAAAATAAAAAGGGTTCAGTTATTAAGGTTAAAAAAAAAAGAACAACAGAATAGGGAGCGGGTAAGAACATGGTGGCTGTGGTGGTGGTGGTGATGATAGTGGTGGTGAGGATGAGAGTGGTGGTGGTGAGTGGTGGGTGGTGGTGGTAGTGGTAGTGGTGGTGGTGGTGGTGAGAGTGGTGGTGGTGATAGTGGTGGTGTTGGTGGTTGTGGTGGTGGTGGTAGTGGTGGTGATGGTGCGTGTGGTGGTGGTGGTGGTGTGGGTGGTGGTGGTGGTGATGGTGGTGTTTCTGTACTCTCCCTTGTTGACTCTCCCCGCGGGTCACCTTCTTAACATATTTGCCTGGTCCTCGAGAGCTAATTTGCACCTGTGATGTGTCTTATCCTCTTAATTAGTCAGCTTTTTAATGCCCTATTCGGCGGTGCTTTCATGCGGTCTGGTTTGTCACTTTGCTTTACACTAACCTCTTTTTTTTTCCTCTTGTCACTTTGCTTTACATTAACCTCTTTTTCCTACTCCTCTTATCTTCCTTTCTTTTCTTCTTCTGTGTGTGAGAATTAGGGAGAAAATTTGCTGGTCTTAGTTCGTCACTTTGCTTTACACTAACCTTTTTTATCCCTCCACTTGTCACTTTCCATTACATTAACCTCTTCTTTTTTCCTCTTCCTTTCTTTTCTTCCTTTGTGTGTGTGAATTAGGGAGAAAATTTGCTGGTCTTAATTTGTCACTTTGCTTTACATTAACATTTTTTTTTCCTCCTCTCTTTTCTTCATTTCTCTTCCTTTGTGTGAGGAAATAAAGGAATAGACGTTTGAGTTCCAGTTTGGTCACACTATCTTAACTTATTTTTTTTCCTCCTCCTGTCTTTCTTTCTTTTCTATTCCTTTGTGTAAGTGAATAAAGGAGTGAAAGCGCTATACAATTCTAGTTTGTCACTTTCCTGAACCCGAAACTCTTACTTTTCCCTTTCTTTTCTTTCCGTCTTTCTTTCTTTCTGTGAGTGAACAAGAGAGAGAGAGAGAGAGAGAGAGAGAGAGAGAGAGAGAGAGAGAGAGAGAGAGAGAGAGAGAGAGAGAGAGAGAGAGAGAGAGAGAGAGAGAGAGAGAGAGAGAGAGAGAGAGAGAGAGAGAGAGAGAGAGAGAGAGAGAGAGAGAGAGAGAGAGAGAGAGAGAGAGAGAGAGAGAGAGAGAGAGAGAGAGAGAGAGCACCAAGTATATTTTGCAGGTGATATGTGAGAGGAAAACTACGTAAGGTGAAGGTAAGGGCGAGAACATTGAGAGTAACGTAATGAGGGGACTGAGAGGAGTGAGATCGAGTAGAGAAAACAAACGGGAGGCTGTGTGTTGTGTGTTTGGCGAAGACAGGTGGCTTGTGAAAACAGGTGGGGTGCGGGTACAGGCTAGCTGGTGAGGATATTTTTAGGTGGCTAGCTGAAGACAGATGACGGTCGGTGACGATGGAAGAGATGGTGGAGACGGATGGTGATGAAGAGAGAGGTAGTTGAAGTGGTTTAGGGAGACAAATAGGTGGTGAAAATAAGTGTTGAAGATAGAGTGTTAAGTAGATACGTGCTTGGTGACCATTGGTGTAGATAGATGGTGATGAAGAAGGGTAGTTTACGGAGATTAATTGGTAGTACAGACAGGTGTTGATAGAAGATAGCAGGGTGGTTAAGATAGAAGATAGGAGAGTGAAGATAAGTGGGTAGGTATGGGTAAGTGGGTTGTGTGATAAGGTGAATAGCTGGGAAATAGATGTTGATTGAATTAGGTGGGTTTGTGAGACAGGGAAAGAAGACAGGTGTGTTTTGTCAGTGAAAAAAGAGATATGAGAATTTTTATTTTATTTTTATATCGCAGCCTATTGCGCCGTTAGGCTTCCTCACTGGTGGGTCCTGATGGTCGGCCCAGCCCGTTGTGGCGCAGGCCAGTGTTATTTATTGGTGCCATCTTGCATTGGCTCATACTGCCCCCCGGAGCATCTTCTTGGAGAAGTTATCTAGAGTCCGGGTTTATAGGTGGTCTTCAGGGCAGCATGTGGGTAGTCTTAGGCCACTCGGCGGTGACTGAAAATCCCAGCTGTGTACCGGCCAGGATTCGAACCGACGTCCCTCCTGGATCTCCCGAACGCGACGCCGGCACGCTACCACTCAGACACCGTCTCCCCTGTTACCGCTACCTCAAAACTTCCATCTCTACTGTCACTCCTCAACTCTATTCCTTACTCCTTATATTCATCCTTCTCCTTCATCCTAATCACCTTCCCACTACCCCTTGACACCTTACGAACCCTTCCCCTCCTTTCTCCTATTCCTTCCAACCTTATTCTCTTATCGCCTTCTTCTCCTCTTTCTTCTCCTTCATCCTATCGTCCTACCACCACCATCACCTTTTCGTCTCTTCCCCTTTCTCCTTCTCTTCCTTACATCTTCCTCTCACCCCTTCTCCTTCTCCCTCCTCCTTCATCTCATCACCCTTCTATCCCCACCACCCTACCATCTCTTCTCCTCCTTTCTCATCCTCTATTGCCGTCTCTTTACCTCCATTCTGATCATACTACCAGCCCCTGACACCTCCTCTTCCTCCTCCTCCCCTTCTCGTCCTCTTCCGCCGTTCCGCCTGGCATGTATTTGACAATCTGAAGGCAAACAGGCGCGGGCGTGTGTGTCATCCCTTCGGCGGCTGTGAGAGGGCAAGGAGTGATGGTATTAGTGATGGCGTGGGAGGGTGATGGAAAGCCCTTCGTGTCACCCTGCTTTCTTCTCCTGCTTGTTCTGCTTGAGTGAAGGAAGGAAGGACTGGCGGTAGTGGTAAGCCTTCCTCCTACACCACGCCCTGCTTTGGTGTACTTGATGTTGGTGTTGTTTGGGTGTTGAGTCTTATGTGTTTGTTGTGTTGGATGCCCAGAGAGAGAGAGAGAGAAAGATAGATAGATTGATAATGGACAGATAGATGTATAGAGATAGAGAGAAATACAGATAGAAAGAGTAGTAAGATCTTTTTTTTCTGGTGGTATTTTCTTCTTGTTTCTTCGCGTGCGTATTGTATAATTTATTGATAGTGTTTCGAAATTCGTTTTACTATTGGGCAAAGTTGTGTTTTAAGACGTATTTCCCGTTCTTTTATTTTCTTAGTTGGTATAGATAGTATATTAGATTATAACTCCTGTGGGTCTTTGTAATCTTGCTATCCCTGACATATATTTCCCAGCTCTTTACATTTAGAGTTGTCCTTCTTTTTCTAAGTTTATTAAAGAGGGCAGTTTCATATTTTCTCCCTTTCTCATCCATGACTCGCTCTGTTTTTGTTTTTTTGTATCTTTCGGATCTCTTTCATTATCGCGCCGCTCATGTCCTCCTCGTCCCTGGAGATCATGTCTTCACCCTTATTTATACCCTCCCTCCTTCCTCCCTCCCTCCATTTACCGACCCCTCAGTGTCCTACCCACCCATGCCCTCCTTCCCTTTACTCCTCCCTTCCTTCACTGGTCCCTTCCTATCCTACTCCAACCATGCCTTTTCTTCTTCCTCCTCCTTCCTTCCTCCCTTCCGGCGTCACCCTTGGGAGTCAGAGGTATGTAGGAGAAGTGCCACTGTGCCTCGTCAGGAGTAGGGAGGAGGAAGGAGGAGTGGAATATAAGGAGAGAGAGAGAGAGAGAGAGAGAGAGAGAGAGAGTTGGAGTACTGAGGGAAAACTGAGGGGATGAATTTCAGCGATGGTGGCGCCGCGGTGGAAGGGAGCGGCAGCTTTAGTTGTTTATGTGTTTATTGGCATTCCATAAAGAGAGGCAGAGCAAGAACGTTAGTAAATATAAAAGAAATGATGCCCGGTTGTTGCTCCTCTCTCTCTCTCTCTCTCTCTCTCCCTCTCTCTCTTCTCTCCATCCTCCTCATGTACCGTTAGTTGCGTTTGTTTGTTTGTTTGTTTATGTGTTTTCTCTTGTAGTTTCTTTTTTACAGTCTTTCTTCTCATTTTTTTCCATTCCTTTTTCTCCCCTTTCTTATAGTTATTTTTCCCCCTTCTTCTTTTCCTTTTATTTCATTCTCTCCCTTACATTTCTTCACCAGTTTTCTTCCCATTCTCTTTTTTTGTTTTACTTCTTCTCTTCTGTTCTTATACTCATCTCTTCTCATATCCCTCCTCCTTTCCCCTTCCCTCTCCTCTTCTCCCCTCCTCCTGTCTCCCCTACTCATTATTCTTCCATCTGCCTCCCCTCGTCTGGTAGTTTGTCACCCGAGAGAGAGAGAGAGAGAGAGAGAGAGAGAGAGAGAGAGAGAGAGAGAGAGAGAGAGAGAGAGAGAGAGAGAGAGAGAGAGAGAGAGAGAGAGAGAGAGAGAGAGAGAGAGAGAGAGAGAGAGAGAGAGAGAGAGAGAGAGAGAGAGAGAGAGAGAGAGAGAGAGAGAGAGAGATTAATTAATTCTCCACACCCATAAACATAAATTCATTCTCCCAATTAACAAAGAAAACATAAAGTAGCCAAAATAATCTTGACTCGCACAATTTACACACTCCTGCTACCGTGTGTGTGTGTGTGTGTGTGTGTGTGTGTGTGTGTGTGTGTGTGTGTGTGTGTGTGTGTGTGTCCACGTGTCTTTCGTTATCCGCGTACACACATCGACGATAAAGCTTTGAGAAAACATACACCAAAGGGAATCAAACACCGTGTTGACTGTTGGAGGGCAGTCTACGTGGGATTGGATTCTATGACTGTGTGAATCCTTTTGTCTCTGTCACGGTCCGGTCAGTGTGCGGGTTCAGCCCAGGCCGGGGTGAGCAGGTGCGAGGAGAGAAGAGCATTGGAATCCCTTCTTCTGCGTTTCTTAAAATGTCTTGTTGATTTCCGCCACGCTTCAGAAAAGAGCTATGTTGATTGTTGTTGTTGATTGTTGTTCTGCTGCTGTTGTTGTTGCTCTGTCTCCCAAAGAGTTCTGTTCATCTCCATTTTTGCTGTTGCTCTGTTTTTTTTATAATTCTTTCAATACATGAGTTTTCTGTTTCCAAGTTTCTATTTTTAAGCGCAGTCTCTTTTCTGTGGTTTGTGTGTTTTCAGCGCCTCTTACTGTGAGTTCTGTTGATTTCCATGTTTTCTGTTGCTCTTTTTCTTATAATTCGTTCAATACATGAGTTCTCTGCTTCCCAGTTTCTATTTTTAGTGCAGTTTCCTTTCTGAGGTTCGTGTTTTTCCAGCGCTTCTTACTGTGAGATCTCTGGCTGTGTTTCATATTAGACTTTCAATATATGCGTTCTCTGTCTCCCAGTTTCTTTTCCAATCTTGTTTCTTTTCTGTGGGTTGTGTTATAGCAGTGATTATAAAGAGATGAGTGACTGATTTTATCTCTTTCTATCCATTCATCCAAGCATCTAGTTAATTATTTAGCCAACTCGTCAGCCAGCCAGTCAGCCAGTCGCTTCCCACTGCTAGCTAGTAAAAAACACACACCAACACTAACATCTATTGTAAACTCGGGCGAAGTGGTCTAAAAACACTCGATGAATCACCCCGCTAAGGTCAAAGGGTCAAGCAGGCGGAGATAACACACAGGGGCCACGCATACCTACCTGTTCGGGGGCACCTCGGATCTCTAATTAACTGTAGCGCGGCCTTGAGGTGACACAGGTGTTAATTAAGCCATCGAGCAATTATTTCTTCTCAGGTGACGCCCGATCATTAGAGCAAAGACAAAACGTGTACCCCTGGTCCTTACACACACACACACACACACACACACACACACACACACACACACACGCACACGCAGTAATCAGTGGTTAGCTTCCCCCGTCAGCAGGAGGGTGTTGTGCCGCGCCGCGGAGGGTCTGGGTATCGCTGGGACTGAGTTATGGGCCCTGGGATAGCAGGAGAGGGGCGGGGGGTGCTGGGGGGCTATAGGCAGGAGGTGAGTCTGGGGGGAAGTAGTTGGATGCTGAGGTGAGGGTGAGGGAGGCAAAGGGGATGGTGTGGGAGAGGAGGGGGTGACAGGGAGACAGGGATACACGACTTGAGAGTGGTAAGGAAGGGGTGATGTGGCTGAGGAAGGGATACACGGAAGGAAAGGGTATAAGTGGGATGTGAAGGGTGATTGTAGGGGGGAGGGGTGATGAGGAAGGAGATTTGCTGGGAGGGAAACCTTTCACTATGAGGCAAATTTTGTTATTGTTTAGTTAGTTAATTAGTTTTGTTATTCTTCTCGCATCTTCGCATCTTCTTCAGTCCCTGTTTATCTTACACCTTGAAATCCAATCAGCCAGTCATTTTATTCCTCCATATGACGGCCACGTAACTACATATAACCACAAAACCACCACCAACACGACAGCACATTAAGACCAAAACAAGCACGCCACCCACATAAAGCACACACACTCAAAAAAAAAAAAAAAAAAACGCACACACATGCACACTCTCACAACTCACACATTCTTTATCACACTGACACTTCGAGGAACACAGCAGCCACCTCAGCCACCTCAGCATCCTTGTAACAGGTGCTAACACAGGCGGAGGTGACGCTGCCGGACTGGGGCCTTTGCTTATACAGTACATAGCCCTCTATTGGTACAGGGGCCGAGAGGAGAGGCGGTGATGTAGGGTACTTGTGGTCGGTAGCCAGGCCCCATCTGACACCCTCGCAGACTTCAGGATGGGGGGAGGCCAGAGGTCGAGCCTGAAGGGACTGGAAGACGAAGAGGAAGGAGGAGGAGTTGGAGGAGGAGGTGAGGTGGAGAAACTGCAAGTAGGAGAAGGAGGAGAAGGTTAAGGGACCGTTAGGAAGAAGGGGACATGATGGGGTTGTTTGAAGGAGGAAGGAGAGTTGTACGAAAAAATAGCGAAGATGAGGAGGAAGGAGTAGGAGGAAGAGGAGGAGAAATTGGGATGGAGAATTTGCAGGGTGAAGAGGAAAGATTGTAGGGTAGGCGGTGGCCGAAGTGATAGCGTACTGGACCCACATTCACCGCGTGATGGACGACGCGGGTTCGAATCCTCACGCTACCACTCGGATTTTTCAGGGACCGCCGAGTGGCTTAAAACTACCCACATGCTGTCCTGAAGACCACCCATCAACCCGGACTCTAGAGGAAGCCGTCCAAGCGAATCAAGAACGAGTTCCGGGGGTCAGCATGAGCCAATGCAAGATGGCGCCACTATAAACACTCGCCTGCGCCAGAACGGGCTGGGCTGACCATCAGGCCCCACCTGGAAGAAGCCTTGGGCCGACCATCAGGCCCCACCGGGAAGATGCCTACCGGCGCAATAGGCAACAACGTAAAAAAAAAAAAAAAAAAAAAAAAAAAGTGAAGATTGTTGCAAGAAGGAGGAGGAGGAGGAAGAGTAGTAGTAGTAGTAGTAGTAGGAGGAGGAGGAGGGGATTCATGGAAGTTTGCCCTAATGGTGGTTGGTGTGTCTGTCCCGTCAGCCTCAAAGATGGATGCTAATGGTACCGACGAAGGGATATGCGAGTGTGCGTGTTTGTGTGTGTGCGTGTGCGTGTGTTCGTGCTTGCGGCAGATAAAGAAGGTTATGAGGTGCTGAAAATACGTTGAATTAATATAAGTTTTATAATCAAACCAGTATCAGAATGAGTATTGAATTTCATACCTTTATTTATTCCTTTACCGATTTCTCACACTCATCAAGGTATCGGTTAACGTTCCCCTCCCTCCTTCCCTCCCTCCCTCCTTACCTGCCTTTCTCTCCACCTTCAATTGCTTCTCTCCTCTTCTATAACTATTTTCCTTTCTCTTCCTCTCCATTGTCCTTCTGTTGCTTCTCTCTCCTTTTAATTCAATGTTTACTTTAATGTCGTAGTTGCTTAATCTTCCTTATGGCATGAAGTGTATGCATTATTTATATTTGACTTATAACTTTATTTCTTCCATCACACTCATGTCTCACCCTCCCGCATTCCTTTTCTCTCTCTCTTTCTCTCTATCTCTCTCTCTCTCTCTCTCTCTCTTTCAGCTTCTCTCTCCCACTCACGCATTCCTTTGCTTCCTTACTTATTCTTCTCTCTCCTCCCTTCTCTCTTTCTCTCTTGCATACTCTTTCCTCCCCTCCTCCAGCTTTCTCTCCGCCCTCACCTGTTGCTCTCCTCCTCACTTGTTCCCTCCTCCTTCACCTGCAACACACCTGCACTGCCCAGGTAAGGCGGACACCTGCCAATAAAACACGATGACTCATAAAACGTCAACAGGCTCGCTGCAACCGTCATTATATACTGGAAAGAAAAAGAATGACGGAGTGCACAACTTTTTGCAGATTTTTTTCCCATTGTAAAGTGGAAGCTGTGAGTGCCGTTTTATAGTGGTGCGGTTTCTTTTTCTTCTCGTCTCATGATTCAGAGGAGAAAGTCGGTTATTTGTGTGTCGACGAGGCGTGCACAGCAAGGCGCGTGGGAGAGCGGCAGGTAGAAAAAGCAAACAATAAAGGGTGGCTGCGAGGCGAGGGTGGGGTGGTCAGAGGGCCGGGAGGGCAACGCGTGTCCTGGCGGGAGGGCAAGGGTCGCGGTGGTGTACTGGCGGGGGTGTGGGGGCGTGGGGGGAGGGGGGGATCGTCGGCCGTCGATGCGGTGTATAGTAATGGCCGGCCGGGGACGAGCAGGTCAGGGCACGTGACAGGGATGTGCAGCATAAAAAGTGATGGCGAGTCTGAGGGCTGAGGGCGGTGCAGGACAAGGCAGGGCGGGGCGGGGAGGTGCCTGGCTAGGGCCGCGTCTCACAGTCAGTGTTTGTGCACCAGCCGAGCCGCACCGCGCACAGCCATCCGCCGCCGCCAGCTCCACGCGCTCACCAGCCGCCGCGCGCCACGCTCCGGGACGCGGAGCAAGTTGCCTGTGACTTGTGAGTGTGTGTGCTGCAGCCGGGACCAGTGCCCCCCGAGGGGCCGCAGCTCTCGGAATGAAGGTGTCAAAGTTGCTTCTGTTGCTCATGCTGCTGCTGGCCCTAAGGGTTGGGGGGGAGCTCCCACGGGGCCACCTGCGGCGGAGGGCGAACTCTCGAGGACTACAGCAGCGGCCTCATGGCAGGTCTTATCGCATGATGGCCGAGCAAGCGAGCCGCGCCGGCACCGGCAACAGGCTGGGCCACGTTCGGTGTGAGGGCAGTGAGGAGCACGTGCGCCGCGCGCTGCACGTGGTGACGGCGCGCGTCGAGCACGTGGGTGTCTTCACCACGCGACTCCGGGTGCGGCGCGTGCTGCGGGGCGCCGCCTTGCCCCACACCTCACGATCTCCACCTGCACCGTCGCCTGCTGCACCCTGCACCGGCGGGACACGCGCCTTTTCCTGCTGGGGCGTCCCGAGTCGGCAGATGGCGAGGACGTGTTCCCGCAGGTGGCGCCGCCACTCGCCGTCACCCACCGGACGATGGGTCTCCTCAAAGGTAGGCAGACGCGGCACTAACCAGTAGCGGGTCGAGGCGGCAACAGCAATAAGGCGCTGCCCTGTCTGGCCCCTCCCCGCGGCCCACGCACCCACCCCTGCCGCCGCTTGCACGCTGCCCTGTCTTCCCTTACCTATCTGCCTGCATCGCGCCACGCCAGCCGCCATAAGAGGTGTGGCCGCACAATTATTTTGCCGCGTATAAATACGTGGCACCAACGGCCGCCGCGTCCATCATCCTAGTTGTCCAATTAAAACAATCGTTCTTTATGTTCCTCCTGGCAGGTGTCGAATTTATTGTTTATATTACTTTCTTCACCTTCCCCCCTTCCCCTGCTCTCTTCCGCCCCGCCCCTCAGCGATGGGTGGCGCCCAGTACCGCCCACGATACAACACTCGCGCGATGGCTGTGAAAACCTCCGGAACGCAGTGGATCGCCGCGCCAGGTGCTGCGGCTCAGGTGTGCTGCTGCGGGGCGGCGAGGCAGGGGCGACGCACGCACTGCCCCGCCGCTGCCCAGGCTGAAGGCTTTATGTCACTTGAACTCTGACTCGCGGGTAGTTAATCAACGCTATGACAACCCCTCGGTTGGGGGATAAAATCATAACGTCATGCGGAAGAGGAGAAATGGAGTGATCTAGGAGGACGGAGACAGTAAGACGCGTGTTTAAATACCGACAAAGGCTCTGGTGACGCAAGGCCGAGGGCGATGAGATGAACAACACGGGGGCGGGCGAGGCATGGCGAGGCGGGTGGCGTGCCTGAGCCTGATAGTCGCGGCTCGTGTTGTTTGGGGACCCGCCGCCACACAGCCCGGCGGGGGAGGCGAGGAGGAGTATGGCCCAGGCGCGGCAGATGTTAATGGCGACGCCTGACACGGTGCCTGGCCCGGCGGTGCATGCGTTAAGGGGAACGTTCAGGGTGTGCATTGGGTGTTTAGTGTGCCTTTATAAGTACACAAACACCTGTATTGACGGGATCTGAGTGTCTGAAGCCTTCTTGGACGTTGACGACTTTTAGCGAACCCTTTTTTCGTACACTAGATTTACCGCATCGTTTTTTCATCCTGTTCCAACGAGAGAAAGAAAAGAACTGACGTATTTACATAGCTAGGTAAGGAGAGAGAGAGAGAGAGAGAGAGAGAGAGAGAGAGAGAGAGAGAGAGAGAGAGAGAGAGAGAGAGAGAGAGAGAGAGAGAGAGAGAGAGAGAGAGAGAGAGAGAGAAAGAGAAAGAGAAAGAGAAAGAGAGAAGAGAAGAGAAGAGAGGGTTCATGCATACTGTAAATATTCTTGATTCATATCCTCACTGTTTACGTCAGAGAAGAGACTTTTCACACTTTTTTCTTGTTCCCGAGAGAGAGAGAGAGAGAGAGAGAGAGAGAGAGAGAGAGAGAGAGAGAGAGAGAGAGAGAGAGAGAGAGAGAGAGAGAGAGAGAGAGAGAGAGAGAGAGAGAGAGAGAGAGAGAGAGAGAGAGAGAGAGAGAGAGAGAGAGAGAGAGAGGGGGGAGGGTGTGTGTTATGGTGAGAGGAGGAATGAGGAGTGAGTCGGTTAGCAAGAAAAAAAAGAGGCCCCAGATTAGCTGCTTGGACGAGTGCGTTACAAGGGCGCCTTTCACACGTAACAACCTCCTACTTAGCTGTAATGAAGTGCTTCCCCTTCCCTTTCCTCCTCCTCCTCCTCCTCTTCTTCCTGCTTGCCTTTCCCCTTCTTCCCATTCCCACTTCTGCCTCTATCCTATTCTCTATCCTCTGTCCTCTGTCCTTTCCACCATCCTCTGTCCCTTCTTTCCCCATGCTTGACCCGTCCTCTTCTCTCCCTTTCCTCCTCTTTCCCTCTTTCCCGGTTTCCTTCCTCCCCTTCCTCCTGTCTCATCCCTCATCTCTCCCTGTCAGTTCTTTTCCCTCTCCCCTT
Organism: Eriocheir sinensis; assembly: GCF_024679095.1. Taxonomy (NCBI): domain Eukaryota; kingdom Metazoa; phylum Arthropoda; class Malacostraca; order Decapoda; family Varunidae; genus Eriocheir; species Eriocheir sinensis. The sequence goes on from NW_026111641.1 coordinate 167,913, forward strand.
CCTCTCCCTTTCCCTTTTCCACTACCTACCCCTGCCTTTGCCTTCTTCCTAACCTTCTCTCTTCCTATTCTCTCTTCTACTGCTGTCTCCGTATCTTTTCTCCTTTTCTCCCTCTCTGTTCTCTCCTTTCCTTTTCCCTTGTGATTCCTAAGTTTAGTTGAGTTCTCCTTAGCTATATGACCTAACTAAAGCCTTTCACGTATATTTCGTCCTCCCTTTTTCCCTCTAATGCCTCTCTCCCTCATTAACTACCTTTACTTTTACCTCTTCCATCTGTGCCACTCTCATCTAACCCACACAGACTAAAGATGATGTGTTTACTAAGCTTAATCGAAGGCCCTATAGCTGAAGCCTTCCCATGTACATTTACTCCATTCCCACTTACTCCTAATGCCTCCCTCCACTTATACCCCTCCCCCCAGACCCCAGATAACCCCCACCCACCCACCTGCATGACCTCCCCGGCGTCATCGTCCTCGAAGGTCACGAAGTGGTGGTCAACATTCCTGGTCGGTGTTTCTTCGCCGCCCAGGAAACTCTTGCATCACCAGCTCCTCCGGCCTCGTGTTGGGAGCGGATGTGATGTAACTTGATGGTCTTTTGTTTTTTTGTGGCGTTGGTGTGATCTTTATCCGTCTCTATCTCTGTCTATCTTTCTGTCTCTTACAAAAAAACATAACGCGGTGAAAATAAGTGACAAAACTGATATTACAGAGACTACACTTCGTCTCATCAACTAAACTAAGAGAAAGACTTAGGTAGTGTGTGTGTGTAAGAGATAGAAAGATAAACAGAGAGACAGAGAGAGAGAGCGAGGTACGTATATAAGATCCATGCTTTAGAGAATTTGCTGGGAATTACGTCTTTTACTAGAATTAGAAGTACCTGAAATATAAAAAAGAGAGAAAGGAATGTAGGTTAAGAAAGAGAGGTATAAGGAGAAGGCGGAAGAGGAAGTGAATCAAATAGTTCTTTCTCACTTTTACAGGTCGTCTCAAAATATCGTGGCACGTGTGTAGGCGAGAGAAAAAAAAAAAGGCAGATGGAAGGCGGGAAAGGAAATGAAAGAGCAAGGAAATGGGAGGGGGATAATAATCAGGAGGAGAAGTAGGAAGGAGGAAAAGGCTAAAGGAATGCGATGTATCATAATAATTACTGTATGGTATGTAATGAGAATGAAGATCGGAAAAGAATACGCTGGAAAAGTGAGTAAATGTTGAAAAATAAATGATGTGGAGAGAAACGTGGAGAATAGATTAGAGAAGAAGTAAGGACAATAGAAACGGAGAGGAGAGGAGAGAACAAGTAATTAAGGGAGAGTTAAAGAAAAGGCAATGAGAGTAGCGGAGTAGAGTCAGAGATAGCAGGTATTGAGAAGAGAAACGTGGAGAATAGATTAGAGAGGAAGTTAGGACAATAGAAACGGAGAGGAGAGAACAAGTAATTAAGGGAGACAGATTAATGAGTAGTTGAGGAGAGTTAGTGAAAGATAAGGCAATGAGAGTAGCGGAGAAGAGTCAGAGAGAGCAGTGACAAGTGGAGTAGAGTTAGAGACAGAGAGAAATTGAGTAGTGGTGAAAGAGTCGACGGGATGCAGTGCGCGCGCCGCCTCCAGAGTGTCGAGTGTTGGCACCATTTCGGCCGCATGACCCTCCATTAATGAGTCGTGAGGCGGAGGTTCGAACCCCACGCGCGGGAGGGAGAAAGGGAGGGTTGGATCGTATACGTCGTCGGATTCGCTAGCTGTGATTTGTGGCTCGTCAAAAGGGAATTAAGACGCCACGTACTCACTTCTAAAACCTCTTAAATGGTACCTTTTTTCTTTAATATTTGCTGATGTGTTTAGTAAATCGTCATGTTCTTCGTTTCCCTCGTGAGTAATTAATTGGTGAAAGCACTGGATTAGTTTTTCCTTAATTTGGTGTAAGTGAAAAAAAGGTGAGTGTGGGTGAGGCAGGTTTAGGGGAGTGAGGTAATGAGTGTGCGTGTGCTCGTGTGTGTGTGTGTGTGTGTGTGTGTGTGTGTGTGTGTGTGTGTGTGTGTGTGTGTGTGTAGGGCCAGATGATGTCGTGTCCCGTTGACGAGAGTGACGGCGCAACCACCTGGCGGACACCTGATCTCCCCCTTCCCCTGTATCCTTCTCCCCCTCCACCCACACACACGCCCTCCCACGCCACCTTCCCGGACGTGTTTTTACCGCCGCCGCCGTTGCCTCTCGCACTCTGCCTTACATCATTCAATCCGTCACACCTTTTACATGCTTTCCTCCAATCGCAGTGTTTTATAAGGTAAGCGAAGCACCAAAAGCCACGTATAGGAACACAAGCACCGGAAATATCACTGCCATTACTTACGTTTATACGGAGTGGGAGGAGAGAGAAAGAGTGAGGTGAGGAGAGTGAGAAAAAGGTCGGGGAGAAAGGGCAGAAGAGGAAGAGGCCTTTTTTAAACCTATAGTCTTGCCGCTTTTCTTTCCTACTATCTTCTCCTGTTCTTTTCCTCTTCCTCTCTCCTCTTCATCCTTTTCCCTCTTTTCTTGCCCATTCTCTTTCCTCCTCCTCATAAACTTTCCTCTCTTCTCCTCTCTTCCTCCTATTCTCACTCTTCCTCTCCCCACCTTTCCTTTTTAATCCCCTACCCTCACATTCTCCTTCCCCTCCTCTCCCCTCCTTATTCTCCTTTCTTACTCCTGTTCTCCCTCTTCCTCTCCGGTCCTTGCACTTTTCCTCCTCTCCCCTACCATTCTCCACCTTCCTCTCCCTCTTCGCCCTCTTCCTCCCTTCCATCCCATCCACCACTCTCCCTCCTCATCTCTTACCACCCCGTCCTCCTCCCTCCTTATCCATCTCCTATCCCCACTTCCCCCCTAAGCCAATCTGACAACTCAGTGGGCGGCCCGCAGTCAGGAGGCCGCCCACTGCTATGTCCCCGCCCACCATGAGGTAATATTTGCAACCCTGTGTTATCGCTGACCTGATTTGGTGTGTGTGTGTGTGTGTGTGTGTGTGTGTGTGTGTGTGTGTGTGTGTGTGTGTGTGTTTCTTACCCTCTACGTATTTCCCTACATGTCCCCTTTCCTTCCTTCCTCCTCCTCCTCCTCCTCTTCCTCCTCCTCCTCTTCCTCCTCCTCCTCCTCCCCCTCCTCCTCCTCCTCCTCCTCCTCCTCTTTTCTTTCTTCCTCACCAAACATCTTCAACACATGTCATTCCCTCCCATTTCCTCCTCCTCCTCCTCCTCCTCCTCCTCCCAGGTCATAAGGCTTATTAGGTAAAAATTTCACCACTTCGAGTCCCGCTGCGTCTCTCTCTCTCTCTCTCTCTCTCTCTTCTCTATAATGTGAACTTGATGGCGGTCATGAGACTGTCTGCCTCGTCTAGTCTTGGTAATGGAGGAGGAGGAGGAGGAGGATTAGGAGGAGGAAGCAATAAGGAGGAAAAGGAGAAGGAAAACTAGAGAGGAGGAACAGGAGGAGAAGAAAATGAGAAGTAGAAGAAGAAGTCAAAAGAACAGGAGGAGGAGGAGGAGGAGGAGGAGGAGGAGGAGGCTACTAATATGTGCAACCAAGCAGTGGACATTATTGTAACGATCAACGATAACAAGCGAGGCATATTTATGGCGGAGATGAGATACGAGAGAGAGAGAGAGAGAGAGAGAGAGAGAGAGAGAGAGAGAGAGAGAGAGAGAGAGAGAGAGAGAGAGAGAGAGAGAGAGAGAGAGAGAGAGAGAGAGAGAGAGAGAGAGAGAGAGAGAGAGAGAGAGAGAGAGAGAGAGAGAGAGAGAGAGAGAATCACTTTCCAACCTATATCTTCTCTGCATGAGCTCTAAACAAATATATAAAAAAAACAAAGTAAGAAAATTGAATAGAAAACGAGGAAAAATAATAAATAAAAAACCTTAGCCCAATCTTGTCCTTTCTCTTTACTATCAATATCACGTATAAAAAAATAATAAAAAATCCTGATTAATAGTTGAACATTATAGATTACTTTTAAGGCGACGGAGATGAGCACCGAGGCCACGCGCAGCTATAGCTTATGCCCCGAACTTTACTTCCTTATTTATAGTTCTCTTCATCACTCATCTATTCATCGCCTTAGTTAATTTATTACATCCACTTAAACCACATCAACCCAACACCACCACCACCACTTCCTCTTCTTCTTCTTCCTCTTCTTCTTCTTCTTCTTCTTCTTCTTCTGTTTGTTTGTCTCTCAGCTGATCGCACAAACATACGCGGTGGAGCGGTTTGTTGGGTTGGCTGAGTGAAGGGAAAGGGAAAGAAAAAGGGGGAGGGGAGGGGGAAGGGAGATGTGGAGTGGTGGAGTGAGTGTGGAAGTTTGTAGCCAGTGGAATACTACATGTAATATTAAGTTCCGTGTGTGTAAAAGTGGAGGGGTTCGTGTGTGTGTGTGTGTGTGTGTGTGTGTGTGTTATAAAAAGAGAGAGGGAAAGAGATAGGCAGAAAGACAGAAACAGAGACAGAGAAGGAGGAGGAGAGAGATAGACAGACAGAGAGACATGCAGGCAGACAGACAGACAGACAGACAGACAGAGAGAGAGAGAGACCAACAGAATGGAATCAAAATCATGAACAGTTCCCGTTTTGGAGCTGGGGCGTAAAACTTGTCTTGCACACCTGTAGTTACTCCGCCAGGTGGGATGCAATTTTCGACAGGTGTTTTAGCAGGAGAGAGAACCGAGAGAAAGGAGAGAAGAGGAAGGATGGACAAGTAGGAACAACACGGGAGGGGGGGGGGGGAGAGAGAGAGAGAGAGAGAGAGAGAGAGAGAGAGAGAGAGAGAGAGAGAGAGATGAAAGCATGGAGAAGGGCGAGGGAAACTGAGGAGGAGTCATGGAGGTGGAGAGTGTCTGAAGATTATAAAATGGAGTAGAAAGTGGAGGGATTTTATTAGGAGAAGAGAGGGAGGATAAAGAGAGAGAAAGAAAGGAAAGATAAGGATGAGTAAAAGGGAGAAGGGTATACATATAGGAGAAGTAAGCGTCGATACGGAAGAAAGGAAGGATGAAAATAGGGACGAGTAGAGAGTGGGGAAGGGAAAATGGAGAAGATAGGGAAAGGGGAAAGGTTAAAATAGGGGAAATGAGGAGGAGTGGGGAGGGTAAGTGAGAAGGATGATTAGTGGGGAAAACAGAGTGAGATTATGGAGTTTGCGAGAGAAGAAGGGCAAGAGTAGGACGCGAGGAAGGTTGAAGAGGAGGAGGAGCGGGGACGAGAAGATGATTAGTGGGCAAGGCATCATCAGCTTCATGTGAGAGTCGCCGCGTGGAAGAATCACTTAAGGAGAAACACACGGCCCCTCCCATCGACCCTCCGTGCATGTGTGTGTACGTGTGCGTGTGCGTGTGTACCCCTTATATCGCTACCACGCCTGCAGGCTCGATCATGCATCAAACATAAGCACGTGCAAAGTAATG